>NC_048893.1:150986910-151044348 GCF_011077185.1 Oxyura jamaicensis
TGTGTGTGTGTGTGTGCTGTGTGCTTCTCCTCCCGCAGCAGGAACCGCTGCTCCTGTGGTGTCAGCGCGTGGGGCTCCTCTTCGCTTCTGGAAACGTCCGACACAGGAGTGAAAAACCCTCTCTGATCCCTCAAGCAGGTGCAGGGATCCCTTTCGGAAGGGAGGGGGATGTTAGAAGTCCCAAGTAATCCTTGACTGAAAATATTCCTAGCTCAGATACGTCCTCAAAGGTACTTTCTAGAGAGGGGGGAAAAAATTAAGTTAGTTATGTTCTTGTGTAGGAATGCCTGAGGTCCGTGTTGTGACTTAACACTTTCCTTCTGAGCACCACCAGGATGCCTGTCCTGGAAACAACCTTGCAAGGAAATCCAGGCAGAGAGGGGTGAGCCCGGGCTGGCCACGTAGCATTCCTGGGCTGCTTTTGGTCTCTTCACTCACCCTTGCTGGGATCTTGCGGTGTTGCTGCCGCTTCTGCCAAAACCAACCCCGCTAGATGTGAAAAAGGAAGTGGGCTGTGTTCAGAGCTAGTTCTTCTGCTGCTTCTGTCATCCTAGTTTTACATATTTTTTATTAATCGATTGCCGTGGATTGCAATGAGGTGCTCGGCACCAAGATCAAAATACTTTAAATGTCTGGAGTCTGAGGCGAGCACCTGACGGGTTCCCCTTACCCCAGCCGCGGATGCGGGTTCTCACCATGCAGAGGGCAGGGCGAGGTGGAACGCCGTGCACGTGGGGTGACAGGCCTGCTGAAAGTCCAGGGACGTCATGCTGTGCAGTCTGCGACAATTCTCATTCATCAGGTGGTGGCGTAAAACTGTAGGGCTCCTGCTTTGCAAAAAGGGTTGAAAGGATGGGAAAAGCTTTAGAAATTGCCCCGTATGCTCTCTGTCAAGCCTTCAGAGCAGTCTGCAGTCAGCAGTGGATATACCTTTTTAAAGTCTCTTCTCTGACCTGTGCTGCATATCATTGTCAAAAATACCAGTACATCCTTGTCATTTGCTAGTCAGAAGGCATTACTATTTTCTTAGTGAAAATTCCAGCTGAAATAATGTCTGCAGTGGCTTAAGTTGAGCGGGTAGGGGCTGCCACTTTCCTGCAAGCTAATATGATTTTACTTGAAATCAAAAAATATTAAAACACCCTTCATTAGCTACGAATGTAACTTTAAGGATTGCTTTAAGATTTGTTCTTGTGTTCGACAAAGCATTTAGCAGCTGACAGACGGCCGTGTGAGTGTTGCTGAGGCACTGCTTCATTTTAACTGCTGCTTCGCACAGGATGTTCAGATGTGTTTTCAGCTGAGAACTGGAAAAACGGTGCTTGAAGGAGGGCTGTCCCCCAGCAGCAGCCACTGCCATGTGGTTGCTTAGGCGTGCCTGCTCTGTTCTCCAGATCCTGGGCATTGGCTGCTTATTCTCAATAAGGACAGAAGGTAGGGCATTGCAGGTAGCTTGGCAAAGGTCCTTCTTTTTTTTTTTTTTCTTCCTTTTTTTTTTCCCCCAAAAGCTTCAAAAGTGCAATTTTGCCATTGTAAGGAAGCACCCCCCTTTTGTTGCCAGCGGTGTAGAAGAAAAGCTAAAATTATTCAGCCTTGCAGAAACAGGATCAAACTCACAGGGGAAGAAAAGAAGTCATGTTTTCATTGAATTATAAAACTTAAGGTAATGAGTGTGTAGGCTGAAGACACATTCTTCTCCCATTGTTCAAAGCTTGTCTTCTTGCTTTTGGGGTTGTGACTTTGACAAGTATGAGCTTGATGAACATTATATGCTCTAGTAGTACATTCATGGGAAAGAAGAGCATCTGAATTGTGTATGAATATTGTTATTTTACAGTGCATCCCTTGTGTAATGCTAGTCTTGATGTTATGAGAAAATTCTTCGATGCCTTAAGAGTGAAGGAGCCAGGTAACTCAAAAAGTGTATTTTTTTTTGTATCTGTGTCATCCAACCACTTGTAAGATCAGTATGAATCACAAGTGATTTTAATTCTCCCTCTTACCATTACTTGTAGAAAAGGAAGCTAATACAGAAATTGCTACCATTAGGTTTCGTCATTTGATTCATCATTAGGTTTCATCATTTGCATTTTCTTTTAGAAATTGGAATCAGAGACCATTATGCTCAACTGCAGACCTTCTGAGTAACTTTGTTTTCAGGGTTTGATCGATTGCGTTGTTTTCTGTTGGTGGTGGTGGTTGCTTTTTTTTCTCTTAAGCATGTACGTACATGCGTATATATAACAGAGCAATTATAGTTTTCAGTTGTATTTTTCAAATGGTGAAGAAATTGCCCATTCCAACTAAATTGTTTCAATAGTTAGTTAATCTGAGGTTAGAAACTTGTTTGAATGACCAATTCTTTTCTGCTAAATTGACGTTCTCTCTTTTTTCTCTCTGTAACTACTTAGGCCCTACTTCAATAAATAGCTTGTAATTAAATTTATTGTTATAATCCCGAGACTGTTGCATCAAATTTTATGGTATGTGTGGTGTTCTCCCTGGCATGTGGATGCCAGATTTGGAAGCAATACTTTAATAATTTGAATTCATTGGAATGCCCTAGTTAAAGGTAATGCTACCCTCCGTTCCCTCTTCCCAGGCTCTACAGAAAACAGCAGCCACAGCATGGCAGTGTCCTGTTTTTTTTTTTTTTTTTTTTTTTTCCTTCTTCTTTTTTTTCACGTCCATCACTCTGTTTGTACTTCTTGCCATATGGAGTTTCAGGAAGTATGTTACAGTAATCAGATATTTCGTACCTGGCAGTGTAGATGAACAACATGAAAATAGCCTGCAATAAGCGCAATCAAATACTGTCAGCATCGGTAAGTGGATGCTCAGCAGCTGAGCTGCTTACACTGTGCTGTGAAAAAGCAACCACGCAGAAGACAACATGAAGCTGAATAGCAAAGGTTAATGCAGCTTGGCATTGGAACTGGAAGTCTTGGAAGTTTTTTTGGGGGATCAACATGACTTTGATTTAATTTGTTTTCCTATTTTTTTCTATTGTAAGAAAATCTACTGTTTAAGCTGTAGTAAGTAGCAGACGGAAGTTGTGGCTAAAGCAGTGGCTGAAAACCACCTGAAGATATACCCAAATTTATTCTTGTACCTTACTCAGTGTAGATGTCTGCCTTGGTAAGGGGAAGTGGGAAAAGGCAGTTTATTGAAGAGAATGGGTGAGCATATGAAATAGTGATCGCACAGAAAAAGAAATCACATGGTGCGGTGACGTTTGTGATTCCCTGCAAAATAAGACTGAAGACTGTGTGTGTCCTTCTGTCTGCACATCCCGACAGTGCTCCTCTGGACTATGAGCAAGCACGTAGCCCTGCTGGAGTCACCTCATGAAGCTGGGTAATGATCAGTACAAAAAGGCACCTGAGGTAAGCTACAGAGGAAAAGTGACGTGGATTTGTAATCAAAAGGTCCCGTGAGGAAACACCATTTTTTTAACCAAAGAAAAAGGCTCTGAAGTGGGTTGTTAAAGGGAGAGAAACGCATGTTTCTGTGGAGCTTAGTGGTTGAAGTAGTGCTTCCAAGCTGCTCAAGAAGGTGAAATCCTGGTGCCGTGGAAGAATTTGGGTAAACAAAGACTCTCCTGTGCAACTCTTGAAAAATAACTGGACATTGAGTATAAACAGATGAGGCTTGTAATTTAACGCACAAATAGGCTTAAAAGGAATGGGGAAAATGCAGTTTGTAAACCACCTCCTTAAGGAATTAGCTGGTGAGAGTACACAGGATGTGGCTTTTACTGGGCACTGTAAAATTACCCAGAAGTTCAACTTCATTATTTGTTTTTTCCTTTTATTTGTAATTTCAGTCTGAATTGCTTAATCAGAAAAGTGGTCCACTTGGTCCTTTTTCTGACTTGTCCAGTGATGAAGGAAAGGCTTTTGTGCAACTGGTGAGAGCCAGACCTTAGGCTTGTGGAGCTGAGGGTGTCATAACGTCGCAGTGAGTGACTTGGGTGCAACTGTGGGGGGACAGCAAGAGGGGGGCAGGAGCCGAGGCTGCCCCTGTCCTGGCAGTCCCCTCACCGTACCCCCTGATTGGGGTGTCAGTTGTGGTGTCCATTGGCAGTGAGGGGATGCAGCAGCTCTGGGCCCCGGCCGGTCTGAGAGGGGGGCTGAAAACAAGGCTGCAGGTGCGTAGGTCTGGGGCCTGGCTGGAGGTGTCACTGGGGCTGGGCTGAAATGGGTGCCCTGGGCAGAGGGGGTGGCAGACACCCACGGGTTTCAGGTGGCCTGACAAGCAGGGCTGGCCCACAACCTTGCTTGCCCATGTGAAAATGTTGATTTTTGAGCGTTTGCAAGCGGGACAAGGGGTGCAGCAAGTCCCGTCCCTGGGTCAGCAAACCAGGTGGGCTGAGCGCTGTGGTTAGTTTAGTCTACTTGCCCGTAGTGTATATCTTCCTTGGCTGAAAGGGTCTTCTTTTTGGATGCTAGCAAACCTAATTTAGAAGCATTTAGGAAGTTGTATTTCATGTATCGGTCAGAGTAGCGTGACTGTTCTGATTGCGTAACAACCCTGCCCTTCGGATAGCAGGGCCTGATTCTCTGCCATGCTGTCTTGGTGAGGAAGCTTGAGTCCTCCCCTTGGAGTCTCACTTCTCTTACACTGGTAAGAAAACTATTTCTTAGCTTTTTTTTCTGCAGACCCCGTGGAGCCTTTCCAAAGTACTGGTGTAGTTGTTCTAATTACAGCTGGTAAAAAAATAGCACTTTCCTGAACAACCAAGTAAACTGTGGCTGGTTGACTGTGTTGTAATGTTACAGGGCGTGTAATGTCAGGGCCCAGGAGCAGGAAGATGCAGGAAGCGAACGTTTATGTTATGGTCTTTGTCGGTTCCGAAATGGATGGCTTTGTATTTTTATCGGTGCCCAAGGTACTGCTGTAGAGGAGAAAGGCTTTTTGGGGTCAGAGCAGCGAGTTACTGCTTTGGAGTTGGCTGTCTCTTGGGTTTGCACCAGGTTGCCAAGTGGTTTTTATTTTCCTTTTTTTAAATCTGTGTGCCTGGTGACATCAGCATTCTGGCAGTAACAGGGACTAATTCTGGGCTTCTTTCCAGGCTGATGTCTTTGATCAGCTAATCGTCTTGATAGAACAGAGGCATTCCCTGCAGAACAAAAGGTACTCAGGATTCTTCCAAGTGTTACCGTTTTTATGCATAGTTTATGCTAGCAAAATTTGGGGCTCTTTGAAAGGCATCGTGTGCACACTGTGCACTCTTTCAAAATAGTGGCTAAAAGGAGGTGCTGCTTGGCTGATATATCAGAACCAAGTGATTATTCAAAATATTTAGCAAACAGGAAAGTACCCATTGAAACTGAAGATGATGACTAAACACACCTATTTTTGTTCAATTTGAATAAGCTGAATAGGGAAATGTGAGGCTAAGGTGCAAATTCTTCCTTCCCACCATATCACATCTTTCTTCAGGCCGTATATTAGTAGTGAGCCTGTTTTATGGGCTTGGGATGAAGGGAGTAGTTTGCATCACTGTCTATATATTCCCTCCCTTTCTCTAAGTTGTCTTAATGTTTGTGTTTTTTTATTTTTTTTAATATATATATATATATTTAGCTTTTTTATTAAAGAATAATGTAGCTTGTGTACTTTCTGTGTTCATGACAGATCCTACTTTTCTGCAGGCCTTTCCCTCCCCTCTCTGAAGAGATCAGTGTTAGATGGTATCTTTTTGGACAGAACATATACACCACTATAGTGAGCGGTCTTCCCTCTACGGCTACATCGGACTATTAAGGTTGCAGGGATATTCTTTATGTAGGCAATTGACTTTTCTTTCCTACTTCCTTTAACAGTCCTCTTACAGCACTCCTTAATTTAACTGAGCCTTCAGGCAAACAAAGAGCCCGTTTCGTTTTCCTGTTAGGAATGTGTGACTGGAGTAACCGTGGGCTGTGTGAAAAAAAATGGTCTCAACTCTGCTCTCGGTATAGAGAATTCGTGTATAATTACATGGTGTAATCCTCCCTCATATATTGAATCCTGATGGAAATTCTTCCTGTAATTACTGAATGTGAATGTCAAGTCTTCTGTCTGAAAGTAGATCTTCCAGCTTGAAGTTCAGGACGTGTCAGTGAGAAACTTGAGTTGTTCTTGCCATCTGTGGTGGGTAAATAGAAGACCTCATTCTTGGGCTGAAAGCTCTTCAAGCACTAAACATAATTTGAAAAGAATAATGTTTTAACTGTCTTCCAGAGATCTTCGAGTATAGTCTACAGTAACACAACATACTGTTAAAAGCTTTCTCACCGTTAAAACCTCTTTAGCAATACCACTTAAAGATCAATACTTTGTGGGAGAGAGCAAGCAAGTGTAATCAAAGGTATATATCACAAACATATAGGGACTTAAATGGGTTTTGAACAATGTAGAAACGATTCTGGTAGATATTCCACTACATAACTTTATTTACATATTAAAAGAAGGAAGTGTACGTAGCTGTGCCTTACTTGATCAGATGAAGAGTGATGGTTGTTTTAGGCATCTGCAAGATTTTGAGTATTTTTCCAATCTGTATGAAGGGAGTCAGACCAGTGAAAGTAATACTATCATCCCGCATTAATTATGAGGCTTTGGGGAAGTAAAGTTTTAACTGAGGTCAATGTAAGAATCAAAGCAAGACCACAAAAACACAAGACTATGACTTAACCTGCTGCATCTGTCCAACATCTAAAGTTATGTTTAAGTGTGTAAGTGTTGGCTGCGTGCTTGGTGCTCCCTTGGACAGAAACTCT
Organism: Oxyura jamaicensis; assembly: GCF_011077185.1. Taxonomy (NCBI): domain Eukaryota; kingdom Metazoa; phylum Chordata; class Aves; order Anseriformes; family Anatidae; genus Oxyura; species Oxyura jamaicensis. The sequence goes on from NC_048893.1 coordinate 150,993,678, forward strand.
TTTAGAGACATATCAAGGAAAGCACAGAGAACACTGTGGCATTTGGAAGCTCAGCAATAGCTGATTTTTAATTTACTTATTTTAGTATGCTTTTTTTTTATTTTTTTTCTAATCCCACCATAACTTTTGGACTTCTGACTTTTTGCCACATTGTCCAAAATATTAAATGAGTCACAACATGAATTACCATGGGTTTCTGCACACTCTGGGTTGGTTTTCATAACCTTTTTAGATGCTAAAATTGATGTTACAGTGCAACATATGATTGTTTTCAAGATTATAGTTTTAACTAATGGAAAAATATAGGAAGCCCTGAATCTGTGGTACTTCTGAGTGGAGCTAAGAGTCTGAAAAACTTGCGATTTTGGCAGTTTTTACCCTCCATTGTTACCTCCACCTGCTACTTAATTAGGATATTAAATCTCATACTACATACAGTACTTAATTAATGTGGACCACGTAGAGTCGGGGGAGAGGTGGGATTTGTTACAAACCATACATGCTAGGTCCCTCTGGCAATCCTGTAGCCTTGAGACTGTTGTGTTTCTTCAGTCATTTCGCAGGTGGGGTCACAGTCTTTCTGTGGTCTTCCTGTGTTTTCCTGAAAGTGCAGCCTCATCATGGGTCTGATACTTAAAAAACCTGGGGAAGGTTACATGTTCTCTATCCCACTCTGTTAGAGAGCAGACATCTGGCTCCTTCGCGGAGTACGCTGTAGCTGGTACTGATGCTGCAAGAGGGGGAACACTTGGTATCAGCCACAGGAGCTGGCTGAAATCTGCAGATGTTTCCTGTGGCTGTCCTGGAGCAGATGAAGCCTCCCCCATCCAGCAGGCAGAAACTGTTGTGATGACCTTGAGGTTGTTTACTTCATGTTTTCTTCATACCTGTAGTCGGTAGCAGGAGCTGGGGCCAAAGAAGAGCTGTTTCAGTGGAGCTCGGTGTCAAACCCCAGATTCGATGTGCTTCAATGCAGAGATTTGTGTCAAACCAGGCAGAAGCTCTGGATCTTCATGAAGTTTGGTTGGAACCTTTAGAAAAGTTGTGGCAGTGATTGGGCCCTGGTCCTGTGTTGGCCATACAGTCCAAGCAGCAGACTTGTCTGACAAGTACGTTCTATTCCTAATTGTACGTTTAATGCACTGAGGACTTAGCAGCTCTCATACGATACAGATCTTCAGTACTCCTTCCAAGAGTTCAAAAAGGGCTGTTAAGCATCAAAGATGGTACTTTAGGGATAGAGATTTAATCCTTGGATGAGTCACACAAATACTGTGCGCTAACATGCTGAGTAGTGAAGGAGAAATATTACTGATCCCATTTGTCCCGTACAGTTGTGCCATGGGGCCCATGAGAAAGGTTGTCGTGACACTTCTGCCTTGGAAGAAACTCTCTGGGCCCCCTCTTCTAGCATTCATCCTTCCTCACCACCCTCTCTAACGCTAAACAACAAACTTCTCATAAGCCAGTGTACAAAATTAAATAGGAGCATGCCTGAGCAAGAAATGCAAAGCTAGTTGATGAGTATTCGTAACCACTGTTGTGGTTGGGAATAAATAAATGCCCTCATTGTAAACCATCACAGCCTTGAATTCTCACTTGCATGCCTTACAGAAAATAATACACTTCATACAGTGCGCCAGGTGCTCTTGGAAAATCTGGGTTGGTGAAGTCAAGGAATAATTAGGCATCAGAAACTGAACTTTCACAGGCAATCGACATCAGACAAATACCTTGTCACGAGTGCAAGAAGTGTTGTTTCCCAAACCAGGTCCATCCCTGACCTCTTGGTTCTGTTCGTGTTTGCCTACCTGGAAAATACGTCAAGGGAATGAGCATGAAAGCTAAAATTCACACTTCTCCAGAAAACCAAATATCACATATTCAGAAATACAAGCTAAGTGTCAAACTGCAGGTTTTCTAGCTGCCCACTTTCCACTAAGGCTTGAATGTTTCATAGGTGTCATTCTCTTTTTCTCTGTCCTATGGGTGCTATTGTCACTCTTGTGCTTTCTGTCGTGCATCTCCTGGATGCCTGGGAGTAAAGTGTTGTGGGGTCTGAACAACTTTAGGACCTTGCTTTTGCGTTTGTAAAATGGGGGTGACTTCTTAGGTTTTGTGAAGACAAATGAGGTGAAATGTGAGGATGCTGAATGATGCTCAAGAAAAGAAGGGAAGAAAGGGGTAAAATAATGAAATTAAGATGTAAAGAAATTACTCTTCTGGTCTGCTGATCAGTTTGTTAATAACTCACATTTAAACAGGTGGCTGAATCCCTTATTTATTATTGGCCACAAACGGAAACTTGAAGAAGATGATATGTATAAAGTGCTGCCAGAAGATTCCTCAGAGAAGCTGGGAGAGGAGTTGCAGTGGTAAGGAGAGTCATTGTTCTATTTCATTGTATTTCAGATGGTGAAGGTGAGGTTTTATTCATAGTCTAAATTTTGAAGAGGCTGTTATAAGTTTAACAAGGTCTACTGTTAAAAATGCTGGAGAGTTAAGAGTAGCATTTACAGCTCATGCCATGGAAGTGTTTCCATTTCTTTACATACATAACGAAGGGACGTTAGAGTATTCCTATTATTATCATTTATAATTTGTCTGGGCACTTTGCAGAATGCTTGAAAAAGAAGATTTTTTATCAACTGTTACTGCTGTAATCCTTAATAAATGAATCCAAGTCTTCTGGTCTTTGGCAGAACAGCTATGAAAACTTTAAAAACTGCTCTTCATAAAAATGAGGAAAAATATTTTTGTTGTTTTGGAGGACAAACTGAAATGAGAACTGTGTACCCTTTCTATATGTGTACATAAACATACCACTTTTTGGCAAATTGGATAAAATGCCTTGGACATCATGTACATCTAGAAGCATGCTTTTAGGAAGTGTCTTTATTTTTTTATAAATACCAGTTCATGTCGTCATGGACCCAAGAGGGTCTCTCTTTTCTATTAACAGCGAAATATCTCCCAAGAATAATAATTTATGTAAATTATCTTGAACCTTGCGATAGAGATTTTTGGTCATCAATCAATCTTTGTTGAATACCATTAGAAGAAATCTCTTGTAATGAAGAGGGTGGCCTTTATATTAATAAAAACGTGGCCTTGCCTTTGTGCTGAAGGCTGTAGAACAAATCAACTTTCCTAATAGTTTGGTTGAGACAAGAGAATGCTCCTAAGGAGTAAAGATAATCCAGAAACTAAAGGTTATGACCAGTTCTTATGTCACCCTGCTGTGGCTGAGGTGGCTGAAGAAAGAGGGACGGTGATAAACTCATAGGAATGCTGCTTTTAAATTCTTTCTAGCAGGAGATCTTTGCCAAACTCCAAGGACGTGCCTTGAAGTGGTTCAGGGAGTTCACTGTAGAGGAAGATGAACACTTTCCAGTAATTCTTACAGTAAAAGCACACACTTTCCATGAGTCAGGAAATGGTAGAAAATACAGCATGCCAAAAAAAATTAGTTATTTTTTTTATTATTTAGTGCGCTTGGCCAAGAAGCAAAGAATATAATACATAAATAGCCACTGAAGGAAGCAGCCTTTTTTCTAAGGCCAGCAAACAGAACCTATGCAGATTCAGTTCTGATTGTGAAGAATTTAGACAATAACTATAATCCTTCTAACAAAAAAAGAGAGTAAAAATGAATATGTTATGTTTTCCTATCTGTACTGGATGCTTCAAACCTGTGTGTGGTGTTGCAAAATAGTAAGTTTGGCTTTCATGCCTTAGACTTATTTCAGCCCTCAAGCTAGCAAGGTCAGAGAGCCTGGCAGAAAATACTTAGCCTCCAGAAACAAGGGGGGGACATCTTGTCTGACAACAGTGTGCTTTAAGAAGTCTGCGTAGGTTCTGGTTATTCTTGTTCATACTTAACTGCACAGTTATGCTTGTTGTTCCTGTCTTTGATTTTAATGTGAACAGATTGTGTCCTGCTTGTGGCTAGGCACACGGTAAGACAAAGGTCTCTGCCACTCCACTGTTGTAATCCTTGCTGTCAGAGAGCTGTGGGGAGTGTGAAGTGAGTGAACCGCTACACGTGGCTCCTTCTGCTCTGGTGCCTTACCTGCTCATCCTCCTGGAAGCACGTGATAGAGACGAGTAAGGGTCAGACACAAGAAAGGGCTGTGCACCACAACCACTCTGGGGAAGTTCAGATCTCATAGCAAGAACCTGTGGTACTCCATGCTGCCTCTGGTCAGTCCTTAGTCTGGAGATCATACGATGACAGGCTCTTAACGAAGATGACTGGCTGTTGGAGCTGAGAGAATAAAGAAAGAACGGGTTCATCAGCTGCAAATATGTCAAAGGCAATAGTAGTCAACAGTGGCAAATTGCTTGCAATTATAGGAGAACAAATAGGCCTTTAATACTAAATGCAATCTGTTTGTAGACGAGAAAACATGACTACCTGTTATCTTGTTAATTTCTTAAGGAATGTGGAGTATAAAGGTGATCGTGGCAATCTTGCTGCAAGTCTGAAACTGTTTTATTCCAGGTAATTGCCTTATGGTTTTACTTCTGTCCTCCAGCATGTTTACCTTCTACTTGTCAGGTACTGGGATAAAGAGGTGCAAAAAGCAAAAAAGAGAGGAAAAACACCCCATTTAACAAAAGCGATTATTCTTTGTTACTGGAAGTCCTATTTAGTTTTTGGAATTTTCACAATGATTGAGGTAAGTGGTGTGAAACATGACACAACACATTTCTTAGCTAACAGCGATGTGAAAGTTGGCCTCTTGAGATTGTGTGATCCATAGCAGTGAGTTCACGCTGGGCTGTTTGGAGAACCCATAGTGTTGTATACTCTCTCAAAACTAAAACCGAGCTGCAGCTCTTAAAAACTGAAAAAGTGAGTTGTAACTGCAGGATTATGGACTTGGAACAGCGAACTGATTTCAGTGCAATACTTCTGGGACATTACAAGCCAGCTGACTTGCTTCGTAATGCTTGGCTGGATTTTATGTGTCTGAGTGGGATGCCCTGTAGAAAGAGTTTGTGTTTTTGTGTTTGTTTTTTTTGCTATGTGTAAGTGGTTGTAAAGGACGCACTGTGTCATCTTTAAAAATGCTGCCGTAGCATATATTCCTGTAACTTGAATAGCATCAAAGTTTTTATCGGTAATCGAGAGAGTTCTTTTTAAAGATTCATCTAAATTTTAATGTGGAACATTTTTGTTTTGGATATCATGTTCATAAAAATTGGCCTGATGTTTCAGAGCTTAGAAAAGACAAAATAATACGGGGTGTGACTTGCAGCAGTAACTTGACTCCTGTTTGTCCAGGCACCAAGTTGGGTAGCATGTCATGATATGAAATTGTTTACTCTTTTTTCCTTTCTTTCTCTTTTAGGAAACCCTCAAAATAGTTCAACCAATTTTTTTGGGAAAAATTATTAATTATTTTGAAAACTACGATCCCTCAGATGAGGTAGCTTTGAATTTTGCGTATTGCTACGCAGCTGCTCTGTCTGTGTGCACACTTATTCTCGCTATAATGCACCACTTATACTTCTATCATGTACAGCGGGCTGGCATGAAGCTGAGGGTAGCTATGTGTCACATGATTTATCGGAAGGTAAGCAAACATTTGGCATTTGACAGCTATTTCGTTTGAGGTAGAGGGCTAAAAATATGTTTGTTATATTCATTCCTGCAATTCCACTGAAATTGCTCATTTGTAGAAATGTAACACGTGTGAGTATAAATTGATCTTAAATAAACCCATGTGCTTTTTTTGCTCCTTCTTTGTTAATACCCTGTCTGAACGACCACTTCAGTCCTCATAGTGAAGGTGGTGAATTACACTAGCCCTAAAGCCTAGGAGGAACTGGTGATTTTCACTTGCTTGTGCTGCAGGAGAGAGCTCCTGCCATTGCTGGAGCAGCAGGAGGTGGCCAGCCCACAGCAGAAGGACCTGTAGGTGCTGGGTCCTGCCTGCTTTCTGCTGGCAATCACTCAGCCCTCCGTTGTCTTCCCCAGGAAGGTCTTCGTGCTTGGCTGTCACCATCTGCTTTAGCACACTTAGTTGCCAGGGAGTTGCTTCACTGTTTGATCTTCTCCCCCTTGTGATCAGTGGTGTGATTCGTTTATATTCTGCAGTGCTGCAGAGCTTATGAACTGCCCACTTCGCAGGTTAGGGGGATTTCTCCCTCTCTGGGTGCTGGGGATCAGTTCAGTGAGATGCAGTACTGCTGCTGCCCCCTCCAGGCTGCAGGGGATGCTTCTGCACAGACGGGTCCCGTTAGTGTCTCTCTTACCTGAGAGGGAAGAAAGAAGGAAAAATGGGGGAAGAATAATTCCGAAGTAAGACAGGGAAGAGCTTTGTTATTACCTTTCACTGGTTTCACTGTGGGAGCACTCATTCCTGCACTAAAGCCAGTAAAGAATGAGAAAGTACTTGTGTTCAGGAAGCTGTGGTATAGTTTCCTGCCTGTGTCCCCTGATCAAGAAGCTGTCCTTGACTACAGGAGGGGCCGAGGCTGCTGAGTGGAACAGAAGTTATGGATATTACCCTACGAGAAGGAGTTGATCAACAGCCAGGATGAAATGCTGGCCTTGGTGTGCTGTGGGGAGCACACAAGCCATTTCTAAATGTCCACTTCCCTCTTCTGGAGCTGCTGCTGGCAGAACCCAAGCCACTGAGGCTGACTCCACTTACTTCTAGGCAAGAAGTCCCTGCTGGGATGCTGGAAGGGAACAAGTCCTGTCTTCCAGCTACTACTGGGTCCAGTGCTTGCCTCAGCAGAGAAGTTTAAGTAAAGGATCAGGAGTGTAAAGCTTACTTAGAATGTAAAAAATCCACGTTATTTTAGCCACTAAACGCAGGTGCCATCCACCTAACACTTAGACTGCTGCTGTTGGTCTTGTGAAGTTTTTGGGCAAAGCAGTGAAGTGGGGAGGGTAAAAACGGCCCCGCTGGGAGTGGTGATTGTTTTTCATGCACATATTTATTCTCCTCCCTCTTCTGATACCTTGGAAATTATCCTCTGGGAACTCAGCTCTAACATGGCACACTGCTTTCTTGTACATAAACATATCTCTAAGGTATTAATTTACTAAACTGATTATCGCAACACAGTTTGAAATTCATGAAATACGTACATAGCGGTGTTGTTCGTTGCAGTGTTGATATTAGCTTAGAAGCCTAGAAGCTTGGAAAAGAAGTGTTCATAACGTGCACCCTTATTTCGAGAGATGTGATTAAATGAAAAATTAATCTCCCCTCATCTCATAAATGTTTACTCCTGAGGGTGAAGGCTGAGGTCGGGCAGAACATTGATAAACTGTACTAATCACTTGTCTTCATTATCTGTGGTTTATAGATAGGTTATACATTCTCTTTATGCTTTTTAAAGAACTCTGGATGCTAATTTACCAGCACTTTTGTGGTGACCATTAACTGCTGTAGTAAATGGAATATTGGATTTGCAAAGATGAGTAGGATGGAGGAGAGAGCATCCTTAATGCAGAGTTTCAAATGCTAGTAATTCTTAACTCTTATATCCTTTTTTGTTTCCTAGAAAGTTAAAATCTTATTTGCAAAAAGCCTGTATTCAAATTCCAAGATACTTTGTCATCAGTAAGAAACAGTAGTAGCACATGGAAAGAGATGAAAATGGGATCTGTTGCATGACTCAAATTTACGTTTTAAAACCAAAGACTGTGTATTGAAGGCTGATTGCTTTTTTGAAGACTGAAATTGTGCAAGTTCTTCTAGGTTCAGAATAAACACTAAAGCAGTTTAAGCCGTGAGGTAGTTGAGACAGGAAGCAACCAGAAAAGTGTCAGGAGTTATTTGACTGAATAGTTACAGTATTCTTTCGTATGTTCATTTTTTCCCTTTTTTCTGTGCTCTTGAATGAACAGTTTGTGGCAGGGAGAGATTAAAACAACTGAGATGGGAGCGCAGAAGGCAAAGAATGGTTAAAAAATTGAAATTGGTCCTGCACAATTACATCTGAAAAAAAAGAATACAGTTTAAACTAAGACATAAAGAGTACAAACACCTCTCATTAGTTCATATAATTAAAACTTGTTGTCTTTGAGAAAGGTTGCTTGCTGGGAAACACATCGTATGTCAAATTTACAGAAAGAAAATGAAGCAGGTCTTTGTGCTGAAGACTGAAAATTGGCAAACGTAAAATAAAATGTAAATTCAATTTACAGCTGCTTTTCTAAAAAGTGTTAGCTTTAATTAATCTTCAGTTGTACTCCTTGTGTTCAGAGTGAATATGGAAGTGTCATGATCAAAGCCGTATTTTAAGCCATGAGTAGTGGAAAGGGAAAGAAGCAGTGTGCCACAAAAAAAAAAGCTAAATGTTTTTGAGGAGTGAACTATTCCTGTTCCAAGAATGTGTGAAGCACATTTTATTTGTTATTTCACTGTACTGCAAACCTGTGTTTTCTTAGTAGCAGGTGTAGACGGAAGCAGTGATCTGCATCTTTGAGCTATCTCAGTTTGGATCTCTGCAGAAATGCTCAGACTGCATATTTATAGATAAGATTTTTTGGGGATATTGTTATAATCATATACTATTTTCTACTGATCAACCTATTTATCAACCTATGAAACTATTTGATATTTATTGTTGTGGCCTTTCATAACTCGTTCTTCAGGTAATATATCCAGAAATTTTAGGCTTTTACAAGAGCTATTACCAAGGGAAATGCTTACACTTTGTAAAGGGACATTAACTGATTTACAAAGACAGAAGACAGCTTGCGGTGTTATTAAGGAGTGGTCAGGAATCTCATTTAAAACAGAATTATTTGTCTCACCAAACATTGTCCTGATTTTAATTTGGTCTTCAGGTAGAGTTTTCTGTTCTAATTTTGTGCTGTTGTTCATAATGTGGGTGGAAGAGCAATGAAAATGAAAAGTTACAAGCTCTTTTGTTTAGTTTTAATAACTTGCTATGTCGGTATTTTCCCACTTTTAATCACTTCAGAGAAAGTGAAGATAGTGGTTTTATGGCATTTGAGTTCTTGAAGTCGTTGTCTAGGCTTTTTTATATGGACTTTATTCAGATTGTTAACCAAACCAACACATTATCTAAGGTTTTCAATAGTGCCCAGATTCTCTCAGGCAAAACCTTTTGCCCCAGAGTTCTATTTGTGTACTGAGTCTTCTAAGTATCAGTGTGCTGTGCTGTATAAGCTGTGACAATTTGAGACTGTTTTGAATTTTTTAGGCACTGCGTCTCAGTAACGTAGCTATGGCAAAAACTACCACTGGCCAAATAGTAAATCTTCTGTCAAATGACGTGAACAAATTTGATCAGGTAAGAATTTTTACAGATCTTTCCAAGGGGCTGAAGCTGAAGAAGTTGTGGGTGGGGTGTGAGCTTTTGCCTACAGCTGATGATAAAGTGTTTCTTATGAACGTTTCTTCTTGGTGTTTCTCAAATATCATAGGAAAAGAAATATTCACTTAAAACATTCCTTTTTGCCCTTTTAATACTTTCCTGCTGTTTTCCTGAGCTCAGAGAAATTTGGTGCACATAGATACAAGAAGGTCTATGTGGTAATTTGCTTTCTTTCTGGAGTTTAGGGATTTCCATGTAGACCAGATCTGTCAATCTGGCCTAACGTTTTCACCAGGTCTTCTGACTGAATGCCTCAGTACCTGCTGCAGGCAATTGTGCTTTCTCAGCTTCGTGTTACTAGGATTTAATGTTTTAGCTAAGACTGAAAGCTGATTTTTGCTTCTTATGTATTTGCCCAGGTAACAATTTTCCTGCACTTCCTGTGGGCTGGACCAATTCAAGCTGTGGCAGTAACAGTGCTTCTCTGGATGGAAATAGGCCCATCATGTCTCGCAGGAATGGCAGTTCTGATTATTCTTCTTCCTATACAAACCTGCATCGGGAGGCTTTTTTCTTCCCTAAGGTAAGGTTGCATGTGTTGGATTGTAGGTATCTTCTGGCTTGGGTTTGAAAATGTACCAACTGGATTGGCAGAGGACTAGATGGAGTTACCATACTGCTCTGAGATCAGCTTCCATTTGGTGAGGTTTTGTGCTTTGCCTTTATTTCTGTCAGCGTTTTTCATAGAGTTACTAATGTGAAAGTTCTGAAGCCCTGTGTAGGGACTTGAAGTGGACTTTCCTCCAGAGATGCTGAAAATACCTGGCACTTGTTACCCATCCAGTGTATTAAAGAGTTGGGCTACTTCTGTAGCTGCCTTGCAGCTTTTTAGCATCTACCTTGTAGATTTTTGGCATAGAACTGCCTAGCTCCTTGAATTTTGCCTTCCTGCACTGATGCTTAAGGAGTGGTTACTACAAAGGCAATACGTCAGTCCTGCCTTAAGTTTGACTTACTGGGATGATACAGGAGTTGCAGAGGAAAGCTCTGAAAGTTTTGTGTTTAAAGGTCTTGCTTTCTTTCCTCCAAGACAAAGATGCAGAGAAGAAAAAGGAGAAGGAACTGAGAGAAAGGAAGAACAGAATTATGGCAATGTTTTTGATGCCAGCTATGAGGTTTCTAGCTATAAGGTTCTAGATTGTCGGTATATATAAAAAGAGTCTGCAGTAGTTTTCCATTGTCAGAAAAATTTAATTTATTTTTCTGTAACTTCCCCTTAAAAAATGACTTAATTCAATGTTCCAACCTGAGTTATCTTCAATGTTCTGGCTTCCCAAATTTCCTTCTCTTGTATAATTAATCATGTTCTACTTGCATCCTGACTTTAGAAAAGCCTTTTGCATCTGAATGGAAATACTTTTACGTTTATTTACAGGGTACTCATATGCTTTGTAGTTTTATGCATCTTTGTTGCTTTTCTGTTCAGGGTGAGTGGGTTTCTTCCAGTTCTTCAGATAAGTAAAACTTTCAGTGAGTTACTATAAGTTTTTTTTTGTTTGATTCTTTGTTTGTTTTCAAGTTGTATTTTAAGACAGGTTTTCCAGAAGTATTAAGACTGGCATTGCCATTGCATGGCTAGGTATGAAGAGAGAACTGAGAATTACAAAGTTAGACCAACTCACAGATTTCCCCCTGCTCATAATCACTGTCTTCAATTATTATGCTCACATGCTGTTTCTCAAATAATGAGTCATTCGGTGTTCTCCATCAAATTCTTATTTTTTATGATAAAACCTGTTTGTAGAACACTTTCAGTATATTCTTACATATGCATTTTCACTGTATATGTGCTGTGCATGCATATGTATAAAGCTACTTCACTTTTTTTTGTTTTGGTTTGTTTTTTTAATTTTAATGTCAACAATTAAAATACTTAGCACCTAAATAGTGCCTTATCAGTGGTGTTCAAAGTGCTCTTCCAAAGTGGTAAGCATTATTATCCCCATTTTACAGATGGGAAACTGAGGCACAGAGAGATTAAGGGACTTGCCCAGGGTCAAACAACAAGTGGCAAAAATCTCTTCTCTAAGGTATGTATTCTAAAAGTTAGCCAGTGGCAATGTAACATCCTTTGGGATTTTCCCCATTTATTTACAGCCACTTTATTGGATGCAGAGCAAGGGAAATAATTTGTTAACTGGGTATGCATTTGCTTGCATATGTGTGCACAGATCTCTGTATCTTTTCTGAAATACAAATGCCCAGTGAGCGGGAGGAGTTAATGGAAAAACTGAAATGGATTCCAGCTTTGTAATGATTTGTATGTTCACATGACGATTGCTGGGAATCTGCATGGATTTAAGAAATCACTCTACGAAGAAGCGATTTAAGGATTAAAGCTTTTGCTAAAATCCAGGCACACTCAGCATGGCAGCTAATTTGTGCTGTTACTCAGCAGTGCACTTGTGACCTAGTATTATAAACACATGTCCACACCAGTTTGCGATACAGATGCTTCTTCCATTAGCTGTAGGAGTTTGTAGAAATAGATCCAATATCCCGTATCAGTATTCCTTTTACCTCCACAAGTACTAGATGTTGTACAAAATACACATGACATGCTATATTATTTGAGAAATAGTTCGAGTATTGGATTGAAGACACATTTTTATGTATTCAGAAGAACTCAACTCTTTCAGTGCTTTGCCATGCAATTGTAATGTTCTCATTTAGAGCTCTTTAATTTTTTTAAGGAAAAATACGTGGAACAGTCATGTCAGACATGATCAGAAGAGGAGAAAAAGAACTTAGAAAAGATACTCTAGTTCCATGCCAGTAAGGTTGGGTTAGGGTAACTGATCTTCCTCAGTCATAGCAAGACGCCTTATATTAGGACTAATTTGCATTACTTCTTATCAGTTTTCTTATACAAATATTTCTTAATATTTTGATTTAGCCATCCCAACATTTGTAGATCAGTGGTGCTGAGAAGGTAGAATTTCAGGTGACTGCTTATCATCTTAAACTTTCTCCTGATGTGCTTTGAATGTGACTATCTTTTCCAGAACACCAGAGAAACATTATGGGGGACAAATTAAACTGACAAAACCAAGCAAGCCTTTCTAAAGAGCTTTTTAATTTTTTCTTTTTTAATATGGTCTCCAAGTTTCATTAGATATAAATAATATAGCAGAAGAAAATGAGTTTTATTTAAAAAAAAGCTTATGATAGCTCATTATGTGCTAAGTATATTTATCTACGTGAATGAATTCAGAATTGTAATATGGTTTATTAGCATGGTTTATGCATTTATTACACGGCTTCTAACTTTCAATGCTTTTTCCTAATTAATACTGCAACTTTGTTATTCATATATATGTTCTAGTTTATTTATCGGTGCAGACATAATGTGAGATTAAAATAGATATATTGAATTCAGCATTACTTACAATTAACACTTAAATACTATTTCTTTACTTAACAAATCCAGATAGGTTTTTGTTTCTCCTAAATTATAGCTCATGCTCTCTTACTAAGTAGTCTTTACTTCAAGCAGAATTAACCTTAAAAAGACACAAGCCAAGGCCAATTTCTTTAACTGAATCAAGATAGCCTTTTGAGAATGTTTGAAATTTGAAAATGACAATATTTAAAAAAATATACTTTTTCAATTTTTAATTTAGTTCTAAATTTAGTATTTGGCAGTTTTATTATTGTGTTTTGTAATACAAAAATACGTTGTTCAAGGAATACCATGTGTTGCTGCAAACCAACATAGGATTCTGAACATTGAATCAACTGACAGTTCCCTGAGGATAGAGAATGCCAGGAATACTGATAGACATATTAAATCTGTCTGCTGCGTGCCATCTGTAAGATACTGTTTTAGGAAGGTTCTTTAATGGAATTGTGGTTATGTGAACCCTCTAGAATTAAGAGCAAAAAAATCAAATATGAGTGTATTATGTGATTATAAATAGTGTCTCTTTTTTTGAGAATCTGATAGTTTTTGCTTTCTGCTATTTACAGAAGTAAGACAGCTGCATTTACAGATGTCAGGATTAGAACCATGAATGAAGTCATAAGTGGCATGAAGATAATAAAGATGTATGCTTGGGAAAAATCATTTGCGGAACTTGTGAGTGGTTTGAGAAGGTAATCCTGGAAAAATACAGCTTGGTATATGATCTATGTCTGTTTACATTTTTTACATGCCAGTAAATGCATTATTCTGTGCTGTGGAGCAAAGTTTCCTTGAACTTTTTTGGCCTTTTAAACTTTCTCTAGCAAGAGTGAAGGAATTAAAATACATCCTAAAGGGACAGAAGAAGAAAAAATCATTTGATATTTATAAAATGTATTTTTTTAATGTTTCCTCTTACATTTGTGTTTAAGAACAGCAACTGATAAATAAAATAGTTGTAGTTGAAGATCATCACAGTCCTCTAAACTAATGGAAGGGAATCAATAAACAGACTTCTCTCTTCTGAGAAATAAGTGGAATCTCACTTTCGATGCTAAATGAGTAGCATCCTCAGATACTACTCCACTTTCTGCGTTTTGAAGTAATGCTCAAATCATCTGGAAAGGGAGGAGGGCAGAATGAAAGCAGCTCAGAAATTCTCTAGTTGTTCAACTGGCAAGGCCAACTGACTCTGGAGTCATTTCATTTTAGAGGTCTGTCAGAATCTGGATAAAAGCTACCCGTAAACTTGTTTTTCAACACTACTTATTCTTTTATTTGACAGGAGTTCAGATGTGTATTTCCTATCACTTAATTTTCATGTTACATCTGTCTCTGACATACAAGTTGCTATCATGCCATAGATTCTAATATTCATAAATAAATTTCATTTATTTATTATTAACTTATTTGGAGTTCCATTTTTAAAATTGATTTTTTTTTTCCTTCACATACATGTGCAGGTTTGCAGACTTGCTCATGTTCCCTGAGACATTTCTTCCCACGCACAAAATGCTCTTTCTTCTTCTTCAGTATATAGGATCCTGTGCTGAGTGAATACTCTTGATTGCTTGAAGGCTTCCCTGTCTTGCATGGAGCCAAATTTGTTTATTGAAAGATACCTCAGTGGGAGTATTCACATTATGACAGTCAATGTCTCATTAGGATTAGAGGTTTCCTATTTAATGACGGAGAGAAATGAGCTCTACCAAAGCACGTCTTGAGCTCTCTTTTGTTTCTTGCAGTGCACTGTGGAAAACTGTTAGAAGTCTTAAATTCATCCACATGATTATTGCCCAGTATTTCCACAGTGGCCCTTGGTAGTTGTTAAGATGACACCTGAACTCCTCAGTTGTTGTTTTTTTTTCCTGTGGCTGTCCATATTAGTTTCCTTTGATACAACTCGGTGCCTAAGACAGTGTAGTATATCATATACAGCCTACGGGTGGGCTGTAATTATCTGATACTTACAGGGAATAGCACAAAGGACTCGGTGATTACCCACAGATAGCGAGAGGGTTATTAAGGACTATTAGAGAGTGGGAAAAGAGTTTCATCCAGGATTGTAGAAGTAATTGAATTAGACCCAATTCAAATAGTTCACATACAAATGTTCTTTCACTGTACTCTGGAAGAGATCAGAGATTGTGAGCCCTTAAGCTGAAAAAATGTCTTTGAAATCCTTTGAAAGTCTGTCAATTCAGCCAATTTGGCAAGTACAGTGTGAAAGTTGCTTAACTAGTTTTCTAGTAGTACCTCATGCATCCTTCTCTCCCTAAGTGAGAACTGACAGTACTTCAAGTGGTATAATCATAATTTGACTTTCTAATCTTTGTATGTAGTTCCAAGTGGAAGGTAATCAAAATGATTAAGATTTTCCCTAAGAATTGACAGAATATTTGGGAAGAGAAAATAGGATTATTATTTTTTTTTAGTAAAATTCTGTGTCACCTCAGGTAAAATCAGACTCTATGGGGAAGGAGCAAGTTGTTATGGCTCTCTTGATAAAGAAAACCTATTATTTTAATAAGAATTTAAACCTGAAGGCAGCTGCAGCGTAGGTAGTGCAGTAATATCTTGAGGATTGGACTTGAGTCATATAGAAGGGGAAACTAGAGTTTAACTAAAGTGGAAATAGAAAACATATGCAGCAGCAGCTTTATTGGTTGCTGCAGGGGGTCTTCTGTGTCTTGCCCTACATCAGGTACTAGTTAGCTGAGGAAATGGTTGGGAGAATAGACCAGTATTTTCTGAATTATGAACCAGAACTCCCAGAGCAGTGGAAGCCAGGCGCGGGGTCCAAATCAGGAAGGATTTAGGCTGAGATGAAAGGAAATACTGCAAATCCTGTGATCCAGCTTGAAGAACAGCAACTGCGTAGGGGTAAATGCTCGGGCCACAGGTGAACACCTAATGTTCTGGAAGTTGTCCTGTTCTTCTGGTTGCAGAGTATGTATTCATGTTAGCAAGAGTTTGTTTTTTATTGGATTTTTACATTGGAAGGATAAGGAACTGCTGGATGCTTGGCTGTTACACAGAAGTTTTTTCCTCGTTGCTCTTGTACACCATCTAGAAAGAGTCTAAAGGTTAGAATTGGAATTAAAATGCTCGTTTGACCAAAACAGGAAAAGAGAGTATTTTGTTTTTCTGTCCCTGAAGAATACTTTTTTACTAGGAGCTATCAAGATACTTAATATCTTAAATTTTTGTTTTCCTCAATTCCTATGCCTTTTAAATTATCGTTTATTATTTGCCATGTGCTATGCTTTCTTTACAGTTACTTTTGAGTACAGTTCTTCACATGCAAGTTGGGATGGTGCAAGGGGAAGAAAGGACATAAAAGTGTAATCCTGGGAGTGGGATCTCCCTCATCGTATTGTCGAGGGCATCTGTGATGAGAAGGATTGATGCGAATGTTTGTATTTTGCATTTTTTAGGAAGGAGATTGCCATGGTTATGAAAAGCTCCTACCTTCGAGGATTGAACTTAGCCTCTTTCTTTGTGGCAAGCAAAATAACAGTGTTCATGACTTTCATGGCGTATGTACTACTTGGCAACGTTATCTCTGCAAGCCGGGTGTTTGTAGCAGTGTCCCTGTATGGTGCAGTGAGGCTGACAGTAACTCTGTTCTTCCCTGCGGCTGTTGAGAGAGTATCCGAGGCGGTGGTTAGCATACGACGAATCAAGGTATGGTTGTTGGTTTGGTTGGGCTGTGGATTTATTCTCTTATTCTAACAATGTTTTATCATCACCAGACAACGCAGCTTTATTTTAGTTTTGCAGAGTTTCAGATTTTTACTGAAATAACCTCTTTTGAAACTGAATGTGTTGCTCTGTAAACGTGCAAAAACCCATGAAATGTGCTCTAGAGCAAGGTGAAATGTAGGGGAAAAGTAAGTGCAATGGGGCATTGTAGATGTTTTTGAGGTAAGAGGATCACATGTGCAAAGATGGTGGAATTGGGAGTCTTCAGTCAGGCAATATGAATGGCAAAAACAGCAGGTGGGAGATGCAGGATTCATATTCCATGTGCACTGCACTGCCCTCTCAGCTGTGGAGGGGAGGTGTGAGTCCTAGCTGGTGTCCTGTAACTGCTTGCAATGTTGGAGGGAAGGCTCAGAAAGGATGAACATGCTGCTGTTTTTGGCAGAAAGACTTCATTTGTGGTGTCTTTTTTTTTCTGTGTTTAGTGTGAAGTTTTGAATAGAACAGTAATGTTTGATATATGTAGCTGTACTTCAGCATAAACTACAAGAGTAAAACATTTAAATGCAAGATTTAAGATTTAAGAAGTCCCAAGTCATCAAGCTATTGAAATACAAAATTACTATTTTAGAACTTAAATTTTGGGAAAAAAAAATAATAATAATTTTGTCTAGAATGGAGTAAGCAGAAATGCTGTACCTGGTTTTGCAGAGTATCACTATGTCATTTATATATGTCATATATAAGTACATAAAAATGTCCTGTTTTATTTTCTTCTCTGTGTGTGAGTATAATCAAGTTTTTTGTTGTTGATAAATTTCTAATTCTACTAAGCCCACACATAACCCATGTATTAAACAGGCAATCTCTGCTCTTCAGAGGAGCGGTTTGTAAAAGTTGATGCAAATGGAATTAGAAAAGCCTAATGTGTGAAAATCACCACCACAGTGAAATGTAGGCAGTAACATTTATTATTACTGCTTAAACTAAATTGCGGGAGGGGAGAGAAGTGCTTGGGATGCTGGATGGTGCACGCTGTCTTTTCAATACTTTCATGTAGCCTGTGTTCAGCTCCAGGGCAGTGCTCTTTCAAAAGATCATTCAAGCTGTGCAGGTTGAGAGACGTGGATGGAAGGCTGAAAAAGATGCCTTAGGAACAGGAGAATGGCTCTCGAGCAGAGGCAGCGGCAGGCTGTTCCCTTTTTCTCCTGTCTCAGTTTCCAGTATATCCTAGGGGTCACAAAATTTTGCTCCTAGCAGCTGGCTCCAGCTCCCCTGCACTTAGGATTATGAATTAGAGAGAGAAAGAGAAAGTAGAAAATGTAGGGAAAAAATATAAAGCTGATGGCTAGGTGTATTTGCACAAAACTGAAAATAATGTATTTTTTAAGAAGGTGAATTTCTGAACCCTTGAACAAGAGCAAGTGGGGTTTCAGTGCTGATCTTAAAATATGCTAAGATGGAGACATGGAAGCAGGAGATACCGTGCTTTGTGTGAGAATGAAGCATAATCAGAGGGGAATCAGTAGCCTTTCCTCCACATTGACGCACACATGTATAGGAACTGAAGAATATTATGCTATTTATTTTTTTTTTCCCTCTAAGCTGTCTTCTCCCCTCACCTTAGCTACACAGCAACGTCTGCATCTGCTCTTGAAGCTCACCCACTATTTCAGGCTGAAGCAATTGCCTCAAGGTCCCCTTGTGAAACAAACTGAGAGCAGTTGTTTTTCAGAGGGTTATTTTGGTAGAGACTGTGAAAAGAGGATAAATTTCATCTGGGTAAAAAAGATAGTTGTTTTTTCTCAAGGACACAATCCTATCTCAAGCTAATGTTTGTTTCTCAGCATCCTGTGGATGCTAGCAATTTTATTTTTCTCTGCATGGTAGACAATTCAATACTAAAAGAATGGAAGAATGTCTTAAGAGAACTTAAACAGTGTTTAACATTTAAGTTATTTTACTGCTTTTGAAAATTTTATTTCTAGTGTTGATTTCTGTCCCTACCCCCTGCTATGTTAAATTCCTAATGTTAGCCACATAATTTTTTTCTTGATACGTACTATTTTTATTTGAAGCCTTCCATACGTGTTACTGTAGCATTTTTGAATTAAATGGCTAGCTAGAATTTATACCTGATATGAATATTACTGCTAGAAGAGAATTTCCTGGTAAAAGCTGAAACAAGAGACCGATTCCTTGCTAATAACTCCCTGATGTTTCATCCATCATCTAAATCCAAATCACACTTCAAAGGCCACATGCTTCATTACGGATGTAGGCTATGTCTGGAATTTCTTTCCCTGACTACCACCTTCATCTCCCGAGTCCTCTCTTTCACAAGTACCATTTGCACGTACCTAAAACGGGGCTCAGCAACGCTCTCCTGGCCAGAGAGTTCAGACTTGCTTTGCCATTTGGTGGAGATGTGGGTGTGCGTTGAGTTTGGAGACTGCTGCATGAAAATGCTTGACCACTCATGGGTCTCTTAAGTGATACCAGCTGAATTTTGAACAAGGTCCCTTGTGCCTGCTAACAGGTTACAGCGCTGTTCATGCCCTTTGTCAGCTTCGTTCTGTTTCCTTGTAGTTACTGACTTCCAGAAGTCTGCAGCATTACTCTCGTGTCTGCCGGCCGTTCAGTACATGTTAACTACTCGTCTTCTCTCAAAATGTTGTCTGCCAGAGGCCTATTTCAGGTCTTCATGGTCGATGATTCAAATCGTGTTAGAATTGTTCTGTCTTTTGTCTCAAGCTTATAACTGTTATCCGTGAAAAAATTTCTTTTCTTAAGTTCTGTGAGCTTCACGATTTTTTTGTTACTGAGCAGGTTGCTGGTAGAATTCCACAGTACAGTCATGCTATGAAATCTGCACTTCTGGGTGATCCCTAGGATAGTTAGCCGGTTAGATGTGCATTGGTTGAATGGGTTTTGCATTGCTTCAGAATTCCTTGATCTGTGTGTTTATTTTTTCATCAGTAACATTTTGTATGCTGCTCACAGAAACGTGTGCTTGGCTTCCTTTCTCATTCCCAGTTTCACATCAGAACCCTGACCTTTTCTTTTATTGCAGAACTTCCTGATACTTGATGAGGTCTCACACTTCAAGCCACAGCTGCATGGTAGTAACGAGAATGTCATTCTTCATGTTCAGGATTTGACTTGCTATTGGGATAAGGTAAACTTCTACTAAATGTTAAGACTTTACTGGTGCTCTAGGCATTTTAAGACGACACAGCAGTATGTCTGTGTATGGTGTGCTGATGCTTTGTATTCCATCTTCGGTGCATGAGAAACCTTTTAATATGGTAAACTAACTCTGTTGAATAGATTTAAAACAATATCAAGTGCATCTTAAAAGTAGCTATTCTTGAATTTTATGCTAAGTGAAAATCTGTACATTTCTATGGGAAAGCATCTCATTAAACAGCATTGTACTGCAGCTTAGGTGTTTAAATTGGAATTAAGGGCAGACAGCACAGTACAGCAGGCCTTAGTGTATGATGTTTTTTGTTGTGTTTATTTCCTGTGAACTGAATGCTGACCGGTTCACTAGTGTAGAACCAGTACAATATTATACTTCATGTAACGGATTTGAAAGCTTTAGGGACGAATCTACAAGTATTTGTTACTCTGTGTATTTTAATTGAGATTGTTCAGCTTCAAATTGTTCTTTCTTAAAATATGCCAAAACCGCCAAAATGCCTAGAAAAGGGGCAATACGGAGGTGATAAATCTATTATGTATGCTTTTCTCTAAGAGAGGCGAGTGTTGATTCTGTTTGTAAAAATGCAATTGTTACAAGAAGCAGCAATTTGTGATAGATTGTTGGAGTCATTATGAACTGCCAGTGTCCTTGCACAAGGGAAGCTTCAGTCTCCATAAGAAACGCTGGAAGCTCTAAAAATGAATTTTGCATATCAATGTAATGCAAATAAGACATCTCACATATCTCCCCTTATACACCCTCTTCCCCTCACACGTGCTGTGTCCCAAGGAAGATAAAGTGCAAACATATATGTGAGGATCTACCTTATGATACTACTCAGCTACAAAACTAAATTGCTATGTTATTATGTTTAACTTTCTCAGAGCTTCTCTGTGACATGAATTCTTTCTGAGACATTGAGCAAACTTTTTAATTAAGTGACATGGAATACTTAATAGCAAATGCATTCTGATGCAGGGTGGAATGTACTTCTCAGTCTTTGTTTTCTCCCAGACCAATATTATACCACTGTTAACAATCTATCGGAAATGGTTGCACAATACGTCCGTAGAACACCTTTGGGTTTTTCATGAGTTATTTATATTAGGTGAAGTTGAGTAGCATGAGTGCAACTACTAGATTCCTTTTTTTTTAAAAAAAAAGAAAACAATGTAATTTGCATTTTGATATTTAATTGGAATGTGCAAAGGAGAAGAATAGTTCTCCCAGAACTATAAGAGCAGTTCAGAATAATTCTCTTACATACTTCTACAATAACACAAAATAATTTTACAGAGTTGCTAACTGAAAAGATGTCAAGTTCTGTGAGAGGGAAGTTATAAAAGGAGTAATAAAAATATGCTATACTTTGTCAAATAACCAGCTTAGCCTGCTGCTGCTGTAACTGGGTTTCTCATGACTCTTTGGATCTCTGTAGAGCAACCATACAGCTGGATTATATTTTTATTTTATTTTATTTTTAAAGATCATGAGCCCAAATAGATACTTGAAAAACAAAACAAAACAAAAAATCCCACAACAACCCACAAATCCAAAATCACTGGAAGTAAAAAAGGGATTATTAGATAGACTTTTAGGAAAACAACTTAACATGGTGTATTACAGTTTATCAAAAGATAAATAAAACCAATTAATTCATGGTCACACTCTTGTTTTACTCAAGCAAGTCTTATCTGAGTTCCACAGGCTACTCTGATAGCAGCATGGAACTGGGGATTCTTCGATACGGGGTTTTTCCTAACGTGCCTTTAGTTTACGGAACAGTCTGTCAGCTGAAAAACTTGAAAATTCAGGAATTTGAACAGAGGCCAAATGTATCCCTTGTAATTTTAGTTGCTTAAATGAGGAGCTTAAGCAGCATAGTACTTCTGTGTAATACATCATCTCTGAAGCCCTTAAATGGGATGAATTACTTCTTTCATTTGGCTGCAGGGTTTGAGGTCTGCCCAAGCTCACCTAAGGAGTTGCTGCCACTGAAGGGATCAGTCTTGTATCTTTCTGCCCTCCCGCTCTGTGCCCCTGTTCCTTGCCTTGTGTTGGCGTTAACGCGTGATGTGTGACCCCCTGGTGAGCCTGTTCGCAGGGATAAAGCAATGAATCCTTTTCTATGTGAAGTGTTTTCTGACAGCCAAGTCCCGTGAACAACCCATCTGCAAGGTTAGGCCAGAAGAACCAGCAGCAGAAGGGAGGTGACAGACAGTCTGTGCTCTAATTTAAGTGCCTCAGTGCCTAAAAATAGAACAAACTGTCTTTAATTATGCGGAATGCTATTTTGTAGAAATACCATGCCCTTGAGGTATATATATGAGGTATATATATGTGGCCATGCTTTTTGCTTGCGTTACTGCTTTTCTTTAGGGACTGTGACATCTTACAGTACTGATTTAATATATAATAATTGGGTAATAATTTAAGAACTTCTTAAAAAAATTTCTAACAGTACTCTTAGGTTCTTACAGTATTTTGTTTTGAAAACCTTGCATGGGTGGAAGTCCCCTTGCTCTCTTGTGACTACAGAAACACAACATCAAGAGGTCTGAAGAGGGGCTGTGGAGGGGTGTGTGGAAAAGCTTATTTAGTTTTCTAAGTACTTTCTTCTAAGTAAAATCGAGTTTTCAGATCAAATTATTAAAAGATAATTCCTCATCCTACAAACCTTGCATTAGAAAAATGCATCGGCTGCCACAAGCTAGTGGCGTTCTCCTGACCTTACCTCCAGTTCAGTACCTGAACCGTGCGTGCATTCTAGGCTGAGAAGGCACATTCATGGTAAAATGCTGATGGGCAGCGTGGAGAAAAAAAAAAGATCCCTGTTGCTGCCACCTCGTGGGCATGGATAACAGCAGCAACAGCAGTAGGTATGCGCGGTGGCACAGCGTGCACAAGTTTGGGTTCTTGCAGCGTGACTCTGATTTCATACAGAGAGGTGGCAGCTGTGATGGGATGTGTGTCGTTGTGCCTTGAGGACCTTCCTGCTTCACCAAGCATTTCTCCCGGCCTGAGGAGGCACATGTGTGTTAGTCCAGCTCTCCCAGCTGTCACAGGTGGGATGGATACTGCACCCGCGTTGCTCCCAGATCTTTTGAAACAGCTAGTTGCAAGCTTCCCCTCTCGGCCGTCCCAGAACTGGGTCACAGGGCAGCTTCCTTGCAGGGACAGGTGACAGCCTTTTCAGCCTCCTGCAGTTCGGAGGGTACCTGGAGATTTTAAGCAGCCTGTGAATAGTTCGGAGGGGCACTAGATTTTCTCTGTTGTACTTCTCTGCTGGATTTTAGGGCTGGGTTTTAGTGTGGTCATTTAATAGAAATACTAGCAATACCCAGCTCTTTTTTTTTTTTTTTTTTTTTTTTAATGCTAGTATTTTACTGTTTGCATTTTAGTGTCAGTCACACTTAGGGCAGCCTCAGATGCATGTAAGGGCAGATCCTGTTACAAGGGATTTTTGCTTTAATGAGAGGGACCTGTGCCAGACCCTTACCTATGTGGTTTAGAATAGCTATTAAAGACGTGAGGATCCTTCCTTTTCGTAAGAAATAGAGAGGATGAGGAGGGGGTGCCACTGGCTGTGTCAATGACCAGCTGCATGGAGCTCCACCTGGGGGTGGGTGAGGAGCTGACAGAATTTATGGGCCAGGATTAAAGGGAGGGCAGGGACAGAGAAGGCTGAGGTATTCAACAACAACTTTGCCTCAGTCTTCACCAGCAAGTGCTCTAGTTACACCGCCTAAGTTGCAGAAGGCAAAGATAGGGACTGGAAGAATGATGAAGCACCCACTGTAGGAGATTAGGTTCAAGAGCAGCTAAGGAACCTGAAGGTGCACAAGTCCATGGGACCTGATGAGATGCAAGTGCGGGTCTGTAGGAAACTGGTGGATGAAGTTGCTAAGCCCCTGTCCATCATATTTGAGAAGTCATAGCAGTCCAGTGAAGTTCCCACTGACTGGAAGAGGGGAAACATAACCCCTGTTTTTGAAAAGGGATGCCCAGGGAACTACAGGCCTGTCAGTCTCACCTCTGTGCTCAGCAAGATCATGGAGCCTTGGCACTCGTAGCTGATGAAACTCCGCTAAGGCACATAGAAAACAAAGAGGTGATTGGTGGCACCCAACATGGTTTTGCTAAGGGCAAACCGCTTCACAGATTTGGTGGCCTTCTGTGACGGGGTTTCAGCATTGGTGGATAGGGGAAGAGCAACTGATGTCATCTACCTGGACTTGTGCAAAGCATTTTACACTGTCCCACATGACATCCTTGTTTCTAAGTTGAAGAGACACGAATTAGAAGGATGGATCACTCAATGGATAAGGAATTGGCTGGATGGTCACACTCAAAGGGCTCTGGTCAATGGCTCGATACCAGGTGGAGACTAGTGACAAGTGGTGTTCCTCGGAAGTCGGTACTGGGGGCTGCCACTGTTTAACATCTTTGTTGGTGTCCCGGACAGAGGGATTGAGTGTGCCCTCAGCAGGTTTGCTGATGACACTAAGCTGAGTGGTGTGGTCAATAAGCTGGAGGGAAGGGATAACATCCACAGGGACCTGGACAGGCTTGAGAGGTGTGCCTGTGTGAACCTCATGAGGTTCAACAAGGCCAAGTGCAAGGTCCTGCATCTGGGCCGGGAGCAATCCCAAACACAAATACAGAATGGGTAATGGATGAGTGGATTGAAAGCATCCCTCAGGAAAAGGAGTTGAGGGTGTTGGTTGATGAGAAACTCAGTATGAGCTGAGCTTGCAGCCCAGAAAGCCAACCTGGGCTGCATCAAAAGCAGCGTTTCCAGCAGGTTGAGGGAGGTGATTCTGTCCCTCTGCTCTGCTCTTGTGAGACCCCTCCTGGAGCCCTGCGTTTGCCTCTGGGGTCCCCAGCACAAGAAGGACATGGACCTATTAGAATAAGTCCAGAGGAGGGTCATGAGGATGGTCAGAGGGCTGGAGCATCTCTCCTGTGAAATCAGGCTGAGGGAGTTGGGGCTGTTCAGCCTGGAGAAGTGAAGGCTCTGGGGAGACTTTATAGCAGCTGCCCAGTACCTAAAGGGAAGTTGTAAGAAGGCTGGAGGGGGACTCTTGGTCAGGACGTGTAGTGATAGGACAGGAGTAATGGTTTTAAACTAAAGGAGGGTACATTTAGACTAGATACTAGGAATAAATTCTTTACTCAGAGGGCAGTGAGGCCCTGGCACAGGCTGCCCAGAGAAGCTGTGGATGCCCCATCCCTGGAGGTGTTCAAGGCCAGGCTGGATGGGGCCTTGGGCAGCCTGGTCTGGTGGGAGGTGTCCTTGCCCATGGCAGGGGGTTGGAACTGGGTGGTCTTTAAGGTCCCTTCTAGCACAGAGCATTCCATGATTCTGTGATTTTTACAATTATACCTTGGTAGCAGAGGTGCAAAATATGTTGAGAAATAAACTCTTATCAGTGGTGTAACGTAAAGGGTAGGCATATTAATAAGGACTATCGAACAAAGAATTCCAGGTCATGTATTTTCACACAAATAGTCTCCAGTGTTGTTTGTCAGAGACCTCCAAGATGCATGAGATGAAGCTGTGTCAAAGCAAATGGTACTTTTCTGTTTTGACTTTGGATGCAGCCTTGAGAGCAAGCACAGACCTAGCTTTCCCAGGCTGTGAGAGATCTTCAAAAACCCTCCCTCTTACAACATATGCCTGACTGCTTGATGGAGCTGGATGTGCAGGGCCAGGTTCGTGAATACCGTGGAGATGGCCAGCTGAGACCTCCTGGTATGAGGCTGCTGTCCCAGCTGCAGCCTGGAGGTGTGTGCTGGGAGGAAGTGCTTCTGCTACTGCCTTTAGGTTCCCCATTCCCTGAACACAATTTTGTCAATTACTTATCTTGTCGTATGGGTTGCTAATTTAGAGTCATTTATGTGCATTGTTCCCTGTTTCTAAAGAGTTATTTTGTTGATGTGTATTTCAGAGTAAGTGTGACTTTTTCTTAAATCCACAGAGTTTAGAAAGCCCAGCACTTCAGCAACTTTCATTTACTGTTAGACGAGGGGAATTGCTGGCTGTGATTGGTCCTGTAGGAGCTGGAAAAGTAAGTCTTGATGTTTACTCCATTCTGTATGTTTTTTGACATGTCCGCATGTCAAAACATGTCCACAGACTTGAAAATGTCAAGGTTTTTTGTGTGTATAATGATACACTTTACATTGAGGTACTGTCATTCAAGGACAGATGACCTGTGAGTGGGGAGGAGATGGTTCAAAGTTAACCAGTTCTGTGTATTTCTAAAACAGAACGTAAAGGGTACTAGTGCATTTATACAATTACAGTAGCTTGAGTGACAGGGTGAAGTAGGCTGTCATGCCAATAAACACTTCTCAGTCTCTGTGGTGTCTTCAGTGCAATCAAACTTCACATTTTTTATTTTTTAATCTTTTCCAGTCTTCACTCTTAAGTGCTGTGCTTGGTGAGCTGCCTAAAGACAAAGGTTTGATAAATGTTACTGGGAGAATCGCTTACGTTTCTCAGCAGCCTTGGGTGTTTTCTGGTACAGTAAGAAGTAATATACTCTTTGACAAGGAATATGAGAAAGAAAAATACGAGAAAGTTTTAAAAGTCTGTGCTCTTAAAAAGGTATGTTTTTTTTCCTCTGTGTGTTCTGTTTTCACAATCTTTATTGTTCTTTTATTCAATCTTTATTCAATCTTTATTGTTCTTCGTGTTCTTGCTGTCGAGTGGTATGTGCTGTAATATATAGTACATAGAATGGATTTTTATTAGTATAATGGGAAATATATTTCTGTTAAGTGATAGGATTTGTGCTTCAGTTTGGACATTCTCGTGTAAGCACGTTCTTGTAATTCCTAAAACGTTCACTAGAGGGGGATGTGGTTTATGCGAAGCTCCGAAAGATTTGGAAAAAGCTACTCCCAATTATTTAATTTCATAATCATGTTTAGCCCCATTCATTGATATCATGGTTGATACATGTGTAGATGTAACAAAATGTGGTAAAACAAATGATGAAGCTAGCACTATTTGTGACTTTCATTTTGTAAATACCCTTTATGCTTTTTTAAAGAATCATGTTTATCGTGTATTATGCATTGCTAACGGCTATCAAAAGAACCTTAGTGCTATGTATTGGAGAACTTGCTGAGCCCAAGTAGTTTTATGAAAAATATTTTTGAAAGGTCTGCGTGTAAAGGAGTTTGTGACATGAGATATAGAAGAGGATTAAGCCAGATTTGTCAAGAAACAGACATTTTGCTTGGCAGCTAAAAGGGTTTTATGCAGCATGTTATAATATTCCTGTCAGCAGCAACACAGGTGAAAAGCAGATGGTTACTGTGATGAATTTTTTTGCAAGGTTTTTACACATGGTAGAGTTTTAATATCTTCTACTGATATTCAGTCATAGGCTGTTGTCTAAACTTAAGGTTTTAGTGACTTCAATGGACAGCAAACTGCATTAAAAAAAAAAAAACTTCACATTTGATGGTAGATTTGCTTTCATAATTTTGTTTCAAATTTATGTATCTTATAGAAGTTGTGGATATGTTTTGTAGCTCAGTATAAAACTTTTACAGTTCTATACTTTTCCACTGAAGAGGAAATACAGTAGTATAACATGGAACACTGTATAATTCTGTTCTCTCACTCATAGTCCCAAGCCCCGTAAATTAATCAATTTTGTGTAATGAATGGTGTGGTTATTCCTCTTGGATACAGTGTAATGAGAATAAAACTAATGTAATTCTTAGTAATTTAATAACTAATGTAATTCTTAGTAATTAATGTAATTGGCCAGTGAAAAATAATCTACTGATAGAAGTTACTTCAGTTTTATTGTGAAAGCTCATTTTGTTATAACAGTAAATGAGTTATTTTTACTATACTTCATAATTTTTATTTTAGGGTGGTCTGAATCACCACCAGATATTCAATACAACACTAAAAATAGTACTGCACTTTCCTATGGCAAACCTGTTGAAAAAGTGAACTTTAAGATCTCACCCATTTTTCCCACTTTCTTAATTATCTTTTGCTGAAGGTACAAAGTCATAAATTAACTGTTGATATTTCATCTATTATGAGATCTCGTATTTTAATGTGAAGTGATACCTTAAACAGTACTATTTAAATAAGAAAATGTTATGTTGAACCAGGTTTGTTTGAGGTTAAAATGATTTGAAAAATGCTTGCTGCCTGTTCTTTATGTTCACAGGACTTGGAATTACTAGCAGATGGTGACCTAACAGTCATAGGAGATCGTGGAGCTACGCTGAGTGGGGGACAGAAGGCCCGTGTAAATCTGGCCAGGCTAGTATTTTTGTTCCTAAAATATACAAGTTGACAGATTTTGGTGACTGAAGTAAATGAGCTTAAGACCTTGTGATGCTGACTTTTCTTTAAACCTTGTAGAGCTGTGTATCAAGATGCAGACATCTATCTTTTGGACGATCCACTGAGTGCAGTAGATGCTGAAGTTGGAAGACATTTGTTTGAAAAGTATGTTGTTGCTTTATTTTTGTTTAAAATACCCTTGCTATCTTTCAATTCATAATAGAAGAACTTGAGAAAGCATTTTTGGGTAGATGGTTCTCTTCACAAAACTTTTAATGCATTCACTTTCTGTGTTTATTTTTCTTCTCTCTCATATATTTGGAAGAGGTATGATTTTTTTCTGTGTGACTGTTATTTATTTTTTAAAGTCTTGTAAAGCTCAGTTTTGAATATATTAGAATTAGACTTATTCTTAAGGGAATATGTGCTGTTTCCTTGAAGAAAAAGAAGTCATATTTCGTACATCAATAATGGGTTTTATGAATATTTGTACAAAGTAAAGAACATTGTAGAGCAGTATTTTCAATCACTTCTTAGTTTTCTGCAGCTTTATTGTTGTAGTAATAAGCACTTCAAGTGGCTGATAAAAAAGGCCAGAACTCCCTTAGATTCTTGACTGATTTTTCATTTCAGTTCTTGACTGGTTGAAATTTAAGTGAAACAGGGAAATAAGGCCTGCAGACTAGACTGTGGAGAGCAGAAATAGAGGAGAGGAGAATGCATAAGCTTACCATAAATGAGAGATTAGACCTTTCCCCATTTCTGAAGAAATAGGACAGTGTTCATTAAAAATCAGACTCCCTTCTCAATAAATTTCCTCTACTCTGTCTCTTCTTTCACACTGCCTAATCTACAGCATATTGGTAGTACAAGAATAATCCAGTTATTCCCAGCCAGTGTTTTGTCCTTGCTTCTTCATAGCCTACTCTTCTCTCTATCAAAAGGTATGATCTAGAATTTATTAAAAATGGAAGGGAAAACTTCCATTGATTGAATTCACAGGGCTTTGGTTGAAACCTTCAATGAAAGCATTTTCTGGAGCATACTTAAACTTCATTGAATTCCACACTTCTACTACATAAATTAATTTACTTTTACTGTTGTTCCCCACTCCCCACCCCTAGACAATCATAAAAACTTGTCTTGAAGATGTGGTTGTAGAATTTGCATTGACCATCATTGCATGCTTCTTCTTTCACTCCCCAGTGGGGAAGCTTTTAGAATCTCAATTTGAAAATTGTGCATCCAGTTGTCGTTTGCAGTTTCAAATCTCAAGTTGCCTTTAAAACTCCATCAGCATTTTATTTTATTTTATTGACATGTTCAAATGGCTACTGTTTCTTTCCATGAGCTTGTATGGAGTTAGTCTTGTGATGCATAGGCTTCATGTTCATTATCCCATGCGTGTTCATTTTCACGTGCCACAACTGGTACATGGCCATCATTACTTCTGTAGTTGTTATACTCTGTCAAATTCCTTTAGTGCCTGTTGAAGCTATCTGAGCTTTAGCTGCTGCTTCTGTTTTTGTACAGCATCACTTGACAGCTTCAGCTTCTGAATGTGTCTGTGCAGTGCTCTGAAAGTGAGCATGCCTAGGCTGTCTGTCTGTCTCTCCCTTACATCTGAGGGTTTATTCACTAACAGGGAAACACAAAAGTACAGTAATGCAAAGGAGGTTGGGTTGCCTCTTCTATTTTTTTTTCCTGTTTTATGTGAGCTGTGGCAGTGGGAGTCTACCTCCTGCTGCAGAACTGCACGTCTGGATTTTTGTATGTGCAAGAGCTTAGAGGAGTTAGAGGCCATTGCTCTGTTTGCATAATGTAGGTTTTCCTGGTAACTCTATGGAAGTGAGAAGAAATAAGATGAATTTGTAACTTGGAAAACTGGCAAGGATTCTTCCTAGCAGCATGTGTTTTCATTTGCTTCTTCCTCAGCTCTAGATCAGCTTGACCTATGCAGATAAAGTACAATAAAAGCATTTTGTGGGGTAAACAGGCTGTGTGAAGTAGTAGTGGCAAGGAAAACTGAAATGCCTCCCCTGATCAAGGTGTTAAAGGAGGTTGTCTTCTGAGGCTTACATGGCAGCTGTAAAAGGTGCTGCATTAGTGGGGAGAATCTTATGTTTGGTAGCTTGCCTTGAATAACAAGACTGGGCTTGTTCTTTAGTGCTTCCTCAGTAGTGCTAGAAATCTGAAGAAGAGAACGCTTGGGCAAGAATGATTTCTTAGAACATCATGCTGAGGAATGTCTGAGACCACTTCATACAGACTGCCCCCAGGAATCCAAACCGCAAGGCGTAAAACAATGGACAAGATGGAAGAAATTGGGGGTTACTTAATGAGAATCTGAAATGGATATTGTTCAGTTCACTTGCTCTTTTTTTTTTTTTTCTTTTCTTTGTAATTTTATATTAATGCTTATTTTTTTTTAGAAGCGCTTAGCCTATTTGCTTACATTTAAAGATAGGTATGTATGTTCCTAGCACTTCCCTGAAGCCGTGGTCTGTGGATGGCTGGTTCATTACGTTTGCTGCTTCTCTCTGTTCTGTTCAGCTACTGCAGTAAACAGTTTAAAAAAGATAAATTCTTTTCAAATGAGGAAGAATGAGAGTAACATGGCTCCAATGGGAAAATAGTCCCTGGTATTATTAATGAGGGACTGGGTCTCTTGCAAATGTATCCGTAATGGAGACAAGTTGTTCTATGGATGGCAGAAGAGATGAAGCTGTTTTTCCAATTAATTTCTCTCTCCTGCTCAGATTCCTTGAGGCATAATAAAGTATAAACTGGAGATTCCCTATTTTTCTGTTATTTGTGTCCTCTTTTCCCGTGAGTTCTCTGACAGTTAACTCTAGATGCAGGTCAGCCTTCTCACAAAGGAGGGCACCTGCATAGCTCTGTTTTTGTTTATCTGTGTGTGTGTATACACATATATACATAAATATGTATATATACACATGCATGTAGTATATTTTCATTAACTTTTAGGGAATATGGCATTTTGAGACCTTTAGCTTTTCCACCAGGTGTGAAATGAGAGACACATACTACAAATACTGTGGCACATTTCCTCGTATGACAAAATTTGGAATAGCCCGTGGTGCTCTGAGAACATCATTGGGTCATGCTTGGACTCCCAAGAAATTTCCTGCTCTCCCTGTGCACCTTTGTAAACAGATTTCTATAGATTGTATGGTTTCAGATCACCTTTGGACAGAAATTATGTACTGCTGACTTTACTAAGAGTGAGATTTTTATTTCACCAGTGTATTGAGACAGATACCCTTCTCTAGGCATTGTTCTTCCCTCGTATCATTTCTAGTGACAGCAGCTGCGTGCCCAGTCCCGGTTGATGATCAGCCTGATTTCCATCAGTTTCTCCTCTGCACCTGTAGGACTAGACAGCTGCAGGACAGTTTGGGAATCTTTGGAAATCAGACCTAAAATTGTGATCGCGTTTGGGAATAGTATGTACAGGTGTATCATTCCTACTATCACAGGGAGTTTTGCACAAATTGTTTTGAAAGTGTGGTCAGGCTGTTTTGAGTTGTAAGGTCACACGTCTTTTCTCTCTCAATTTTGCATTTAGAACTAGGCAGTGACTTTGTCTATTACAGTAATAATGACGAAGCAGTTGACCTTCAGCATTTATTCAGATGGAGTATGTTGGTACCAGGGGATGATAGCCTCCAGTAGGAACTCAAAGGTCTTGTGACATGCAACTGAGCAGTGGATCACTGAACCGTATGTTGAGGCTGACTCGAGAGTCACCTGGCAACTTGGCCAGGGGTTCTGAAAGATTCTGAAAGAAAGTCTCTCCTTTGCTATCTGAGATAACTGAAAGTTCCTCTACAAGAGAGAGAAGGGAGCAGGCATGATTTGTAGCACGGGTGTCCTTTGTAATTGCAGAAAAAAGTTAAGGAAGAAGTGAACTGGTGGCAAAGGAGAGCAGGAAATTCCATCATGTAAAGTGCATGGATAAGATGTCCCAAATTCCTTAGTGCATTCTTACCTCAGACCCAGAAGTGCTTGAGGGGAGGAGGAAAATGAAGTAGGGAAGATGAGTAAAAGGATTTTTTTTTAATTACATGTACAGATCTGAATATTTAGTCTCTTAAAAGCAGTTTATTTTTTGGAACACTTAGGAGTGTGCAAATGCTTCTAGTCTCATCTCCCTCAAAGTGGGCTGTGCTTGAAATTTCCTGTAATGTTTGGGGAAAAAGAGCTACCATGGCAGTGTAGACCTCCAAAGCAAGTGAAACACATCAGTTCTGTAAAACTAGCGGGCAGAAGCTAGAAAGTCATTGCTGTAGAGGGATTACAGGCAGAACCATTGTGTTGGAGGAACAACAACCCTGGCAGGTACTTAGTGATGTGTTTAAAGGCATGTGCTTTGTCCCTCAATACCAAGTATACAAGGGAGCTGTTGTGTAAATATGAGGATTTTCCTCAGCTCCCTTTTACATAGAGTCTCTTTTGAAATTGATATCTGTAAGGACTCCACTGTGTGATTTACACTTGGTCCATGCTCATCATGCCTCCAGTATCACAGCAGTTATTACAACCCTAACGTAGTACTGGGCAAACTTGAATGCAGCTCTTTTTCCTTTTGTTCTTAAAAGAGTGTTAGTTATACCTTTACACGTAGGTGATAAAATAGGAATTCCTTGGACTTAATTGTGTTTATTGCAGGTTATATGTTGAATATGTCACAGTAATGTTGCTTGTTTTCTTCATAAAGACCTGTGACCACTGTACATTATGTGTTTTCCAAAAACTGTAAAGCTTTACTTTTTTTCTCGTATAAATGTGTTTGGTTGGTTTCTAGTCACACAATATAAAAGCCAAAATAAAATAAATTAAAAAACCAAACCACTTAGGGAATCCCAGTGCAGTTGTGTGCTTTAGTGGTCTGTGGGCGTAGATGTGGAGGAATATTCTGAATACCAAAACAAAAGCGGTCTCAAGAGGGTGCTGTACAAATTCATGCAGGAAAAGTTCATGAAGAGCTACTTAAACACAAAGATCTCTGTCTCAGAAAATCCCTAACGTATGGTCTCTGTAAGCTGGAAGTGTGTACGAAAGAAAGCATCATTGTACGTTTGCTTATATATTTCAGCCAGCCATTCACTGCTGCCTGGTGTCTGGGGCAGGAGAATGGATCTTAGGGGCCATTATTTTGTGTCAGTACAGTTGTCCTTATGTGTCATCCCAGTGGAGGCTGGGGCTTGTCATCAGATGGAAATAAATGTTTAGCAAGATAAGCATAGGAATAGAAACAGCGTAGTGTAAGTAGATGTGGGGTTTGTGTCTTTGGCAAATATATCACTTTTTTTTTTTTTTTCTGAAATTCTGTAATTTCAAAACGTAAAAAACTGTTGGTGGATTGTTTTTCCTAAACTTTTTAAATTTGAAGGGAAATGAGAGGAAAGCAAATGAAGTAAACAAATTAATATAACAAAGGCTTTACGCCTGTGAGCACTTCTGCATGTGCTTTTATTTCATTTGAGTGGATATTTCCATTGAAACCAATATAAGTATTAACTAGAATAAAGTCAAACTTGCATGTGGACTTCCAAAAGGAGAGGCAAGAAGATTAGTAAGGAAGAAAGTGTAATCATTAAAGAAGAAACACTTTGCAGAGGTGAAAGAAAGCTGGTTCTTAGAGATAAAAACTTAAAAAAGATTAAAGAACAACTTGTCTCAAAGAAAGGAAAACCTGATACGGAAGGAAGAACAAATGAGGATTCACATGTATGAAGGTGCCAAGATGCTGCCTCTACCTAGAGGAGCAATTGTGCTGTTGTAGGCACCCTCCTGAGCAAGTGTCTTCTGCCACATGCCCTGCATTATCACAGATCAAGCTATTTTTTTTTTAATTATACAGTTGTTTTCTGTCAAAGTGCAGTGGGTTTTTAAATGGGTCATAATACCCCGTTACTTAGCTTTGTTAACATAAAATATTGTTTGTTTATGGCAAATTGGAAGAGTGAATTTTTAGAGAGAGCTGTCTGGAGTCTGTCCTCAGTGCTTTGAATGATGATGGTGGTCGTTGATGTTGCATTTTTAAGGTGTTAGAAAACTGGGCAATGCTTCAAACAGTTCTGGAGAGAGACAGGGATTTGGGAAGTGTTGAGTAAAGGTTGTGAGTTCGTAGATGCATACAGAAGGGATAAGTGCAAAGTATGACACTCTGAACACACAATAGGCAGGGATCAACTGTGTAGCAGTCTTGTGGAAGAGGACATGCATGTTATGGAAGGTCACAAATCCAGTATGAGTCAGCAAGTCATGCTCTTGTCAAGAAAACTCTGCCCTGGGATTTATGACCAGAAATGTATCTGGCAGAACAGGTAAAATAATCTTCCTATTGTGTTTTGTACCTGTAAGATCTCAACTGGAATAATTTGGTGCACTTCCAGAAGAACGTAGACCAGCGTCAGACTCCAGTGTAGCCCATCAAGAAGGTTGAGATGTCAAAGAAAAAAAAAAGAGAAAACTTGAAATATATGTTGGTTTTATTTGTTTTGTTGTTGTTGTTTTGTTTTTATCTGGAAAAAAATAGCAGTCTGAAAGAGAAACTGAAGGCTTCGTGTATAAAGGGACTATACACAGAGGAAAAATGGTTTATTGGGAAGTGCTGGATTTAAATTACACCAAACTTGGACTTCAGAGAAAAAAAATGCTGGTGGTAAAGGTAGTTTGCCACTGGAATACATTGTCAAGGATGTTGAAATTACTGATGTTGAGCTTAAAACAAATAAACATGCAAAACAGCCCACCCAGCATATGCCAGGAAAGGTTTCATTTTAAGTTGATTCTTACTTGGAATAGAGGCTGAAACTTCCATACTTCCTTCATCCCCCTTTTCCTTGTACTGGAAAGGCTGAAGAACCTTTGGGTCTTCACTGTCTGCACCTCTCCTGGCTGTGTGCACATGTATGTCTGTGTGTGCATGTGTATTTAATGAATCTAATGACATGACAGCATTTTGTGAGGTAATTTGTTCTGCTGTAATACACTGAAGGTACTCCCAGTGTAACTGAGAGGTGATGGCCCTCGGGAGAGTAATGGAGAAGCAGCACAATGAAGGGGAACTTTGTGGGTTTTTAAGCAGCAGGTAAAATGATACAGGCATTTTGGGGCATTAATGAGACACTGGTTAAGCTAGAATTGGTTGCCTTTGATGATGGTTGTTTTTCTTCTACACACAGCAATATTTCTAAAAGTAGATAGAATGAGACTGAGCCCTAGCGAACCAGTTCAAAACACCATCACTTATGGACTGTTTTGGATTTTTTTGTGTTTCGTTTCTATGACAATAGCAAGTTTTCACAAATACAAATTTCAGTGAGCCGTGAATTTTGTTCTGGGCCCTTTATCACATATCACTTCCCTTTGAACCCTAATTTAAGTCTTTTGCGGCAGCCGTGGCACCCTGTAAAATTAACGCTCACTGTACATTGCAAAAGAGGTTGTTGTCAAAGACAGAATATATATATTTAAAAATTTAGAACATAAAGCACAAAAGTAGCCTGATGTGTTGAAACAGACATTAAGTACATACTTACTATTTTACTAGTTTTGCAGCTTCAGTGCTTCCTGATGATACTGTATTTTAAATGGCAAAATTTTCTAGTGAGCTGTCTGAGCAGTGAGTTGTTTAACTGAGTAATAGATCGAGGTATATGCTCTTTGTTGTGATTTTTTCCTCCCTGTGCTCATGCCAGTGAGTTGTGACAACAATTTTTCTACTCATCTGTTATCAACAAACTCTTCAGCTAGTTTCTTTCTACCCAGATAGACATCAAATCGAGAGTTGTTGTTGTGGTGTTTTTTTTTTTTCTTTTTTTTTTTTTTTTTTTAATTCTCATTTGAGTGACCTGATGTATCTGTGGAAATTTATTTTTCCCCAGAGGTCATTTTTGCCTTCTCTCCTGAGATCAAGTTCATGCTGGATGCTGTGCCGACGGCTCTGACAATGCTAATTGTTCTGCTCTGATGCTGAGATAATCCACTTTTTTTTCCTTTTTCTGTTTTTCAAATGCAAAGTTAAAGTAGAATGGGCTCACCGTGACTCAGGATCCAAGGTTTAAAGGTTTTCAGCCCTGAGATTTTGTAGAGGTCTAGTTTGTCCCAGTAAGCTGTTAGACATACATCTGGCACGCAGAAATTCAGTGATGAATATGGGCTATAGGACTACGTAAGGGAAAGCTAGATCTCTTGACAGTGAGTATCTGATATATTCAGCTTTCGTACCAGGTGATTAAATACCCTGCAGCATCTCTGACGTTTGCCCGGTCCTATGGAAAGGTTGTGTTGAAGACTACGTTCTGTTGCATGCCTTAAGCTGGTGCTCCAGTTCCCAGGTGGCTCCTTTCAGGGACTGCTCAAAGGGTAGGCAGTCGCCACACCCAAAATAATACTCCCACAAAGAGTTGGGTGTATAAATAGTTGCAGCTGCTCGAATAGCTTTGCTGCTGCAAATACCTGGTCTTGATCAATGGTTACACCTTGATCACTTACGAATGGCATCACTGGTTTATGGTTACTTTTTGAATGCTGCACAGGAGGCAGATAACTTGCTCAGTAAGAGTGTTGGTTTTAACTTAATGTTACTGCACCATTTATTTGGGACTGGGTAATACATCTTCTGCCAGTAATTATTCTGATTAATACTAGTATTAACCATGTTATAATGCATGGTTATTAACAGTCATTGTCAGAGTGATAAATAGATGAAAAGAGCTGTATGTAGGGAGTTAACCAGGTACACAGCTGGAATTTAAGAGAGACGGTGGTATCATAGACGGTGATACCATAATATGGTATCATTGCTATTCAGCTGCTCTTCTTTTTCTGCCTTACTCCCAGTACTGCTTATTTGCATTTCTTTATTGAATTTTTACTATTGGATTGCTGTGGTTTTGGTTGTGTTTTTTGGGGGGGAGCGAGGAGATAGAATTAGTGTATGGTTTTGTTTGCTTGTTTATTTGTTTGTTTTTTCCTTTTGTGCTGAGTGCCACCCTCCTGTGTAATGATAGCAGAAAATGACTCCAGTAGGAACGGACCTGTGAAGGGAAACATGGCCCACATGCATGTCAGAAGGTTCTGCTTTGAACAAGCCATAATCTGGCCCTGTGGGCTGCATTCCTGCTGGCAGTTGAACTATGAGGTGTGCTCCTGCAATGCATCTTCCAGCTTGCTTTCATCTAGAAGTTCATGTGCCCCAGTACCACTCAGCAGTATGAGCCACAGCATGTCGAGCTGAGACAACTGGGAGATGATCTTCAAAAATCTGGTCTACCTGGTCCAAATGGAAAGTGCTAATGCATACACCTTCACTGACCCCTTGGCAGTATGAGTTTTGCCTGTTTTCCTAAGGAAGCGAGTGGCTGAGAAGCAGGAACCCTCTCAAAGGGTTGGGTAGCGTTGGGTGTTCACTTGTGTCAGTGCTGCCCCCCTTCCCTGTTGCACACAAAGAGCAGCAGGCTTGTAGAGTGTTGCACATCTAAACTGCTGCTCCACTGCTGTGATTTATTTATTTTTTGGCTCTGGTGGCCTTTCAAGGACCTCCTGAAAAACACTAAAAAAGAAAATAGCGTTTCTGCTAAAACTAGAGGGGACCAAACTGCGCTTACTGACTGGTTCTGTTGTTCCCAGTCCCTTCACTTCTCTCCCTAAATCCCAAACTTCTAGCCCTGAGGGTGCAGTGAGGGATGGTGAGTAGGTAAGGCAGCAGAGGGTAAGCTCTGCTTTCATGTGAAAAGGTCAGAGACGTTTCAGGATCTTACTCCTCCCCACCAATATGTACCTGAATGCAGCTCAGGGCAGTAGACCTGTCTGCTTCTCCAGCCCTCTCAGTAACTTGCTCTAACAGCTGCTCTGAAAGCTCATCTCATTGAAGTGACTTCTGTTGGCGGTGTTTTTCAATAGTTGTCCACAGGATGTTGCCCTCCTTTCTCTTTCTGTCAGTTTCATTCTTGTTAAATAACCTCTTTGCAATCAACTTATGGTATGTGCATTTGTTAGGAGGATGTTGAATACAATTTTAACAAAACATCCTTAAGATACTTCCTTTTCTTTCACCCCAAAACAGAAATATGAACTTTCTGTTTCCT
This sequence comes from Oxyura jamaicensis, assembly GCF_011077185.1. Taxonomy (NCBI): domain Eukaryota; kingdom Metazoa; phylum Chordata; class Aves; order Anseriformes; family Anatidae; genus Oxyura; species Oxyura jamaicensis. The sequence continues at coordinate 151,031,813 of NC_048893.1, forward strand.
ACCATTAAAATGTAAAGAGTAAGCAGCATGTTTGTTGAGCATAATTTTGAGACATCCAATATGCATGGGTATTATTTTATATTTTATATTTAACACTGTATAATTGAGTAGAAGTTGCTAGGAACCATCAGAATGTTTTTTGCCTTTTTATTTAAACATTTTCCATCTCTTTGCAGATGTATTTGTCAGGCTTTACATCAGAAGGTATCTGTTTTGGTGACTCACCAGTTGCAATATCTCCGTGCTGCAACTCAGATTCTAATCTTAAAAGATGTAAGTGATATCAGTGTCTATACTTTCACACCTCACATACCTTCTAACCATCTTTAATAATCTAAGAATGGAAAAAAGCAGTTAAACATTTTTATTTTTTGTTTGTAAATTTTCTGTTTACTGATGACCATTTTTAAAGATTTACAGTTACCAATGAATTCTTTTTAGAATGCCTTCCTTGAAAAATCTGCTCCTGAATTATATCATATATATGCACTTTGACATATTAATTTTGTCTTGATATGTATATTATGTTGTGAGAGAATTATTCCTTTTGAGACAAAATTAAAGCTTTGTTTTTCTTCTTGATTTTTTTTTCAGTTATGTGAATAAAGAGCTCTGTTGGTTCTGCAACTAGTCCTCTTGTTTAAGCTAAGGTCTTTTTTAAGCTACATGGTTGCAGATAGCTTTGAGAACAAGCAGTCCATCAGTGAAACTGGTTCCTTCCAAACTTAGTTATACCAGATGTTCAAGGGTAGGGAGGAAATGCAAGAGCTTCAGAGGTTTTTTTAATGGGTGGTGACAACCCAACACTAACTTCAAATTACTTTTAATGCATCACAAAGTTGTGGAAAAGTACTCTACCTGCCTGTTTCCTCCCATTCAGGTGTCTTTAAAAGTTACATTATTTTTCTAGAAGTGAGTTTGTGACAGAGCTGTAGGAAGCAACACAGACTCTGTAAAACAGCCTGGAGTAATTTAAAAAGACTGATGGTCACATATGTGGTCCAACAGCATGTCCTAAAGCTGCATGGCTGTCTTCCACAGCTTCTCCAAAGAGGTAATTCTCACCTGGCTGTAGCTGGGACTTCTGTCCGTTTGTATGCTTTTTGGCCTGGTTATCTGCCAGGAAGGGACTGGAAGAGAGTGAAGAGCTTGTTTTTGTTCTTCGAAGTGAGGAACTGATAGAGGCTTCACTTCAGTTTCTGTGGAGGGATGTGCATCTGCAGAGCTCCAGAAGCAGCAGGGACAGGTACAAAACGTCTGTTATAGTAAGTGGATAATGAAGATAATCAAAACTTGTATTAATTGTAGGGTAAAATGGTGGGGAAAGGTACCTATTCAGAGTTCCTGAGGTCTGGCATCGACTTTGCTTCCCTTTTGAAAAAAGATGAGGAGGCAGAACAGCCGTCAGTTCCAGGAACCCCCAACCTGAAGGCCTCCCGCAGCCGTACCTTTTCGGAGTCCTCTGTCTGGTCTCAGGATTCATCTGTCCACTCGATGAAAGATGGAGCGGTGGAGCAACCACCTGTGAGTGCTCATTGCAGTTCTTGTTTGGCTGTGTTTTTCTGACTTGGGCTATGATAAAGGCTTTTCCTGCTGCACTGCAATTTCAGTGAGGGTGGGATGCCATTATCAGGTGAGAGCTCGTTGTGGTGTCTGCCCAGCACTGTGCTTAGCTGGCAGTCCTACCACCTGGGCTGCAGAGGGCAGGCATCCCACAGCTCTGTGCAGCTGTGTTCACACCCAGCATGCTTTGTTTTGGTTCAGCATCAACTGTGCTGGCTCTGGGAACCATTCCTATTGGTATCCAGAAGAACTCTTCTGTGTTTCCTACGTCCTGTCCTTTGGCAGGCGTACTTCAAAGGGACAACACCACGTTGTTGAGTGGATTCTGTGTGTTTGTACAGTGCTGAGGTCAAATTAATACTTTCCCTAAAATCCTGAGCTCTGGCAAATGCGTGCAGAAGCAATGGCTTCACACAAAGTCTACATTTGCATGGCTGGCATTAACATACCCCACATGATCATGAGCAGGCCCTGAGGGAGGAATCTTGGGCTGCCACTGCTCGGCTCTCCCTGGCTCTTCTGGTATCGAAAACAGAGTGCTTTTATGGTGCCAGCTTGACTTCCAGGTGCCTTGTTATCTCTTGGTCTGCACCATGCAAAAACAACCATCATGTTTTTATACCAGAGGTCACCTTGTGATGGTGTGTCTGCATTCATACAAAACAGTGCAGGAGCCCTATAACCATGCTAAACTTATGCTGGCACTACATCCATGGAACAGATAATCTTCATGTCCTTGATGCTTTTCATCTTTATGCTATGTGTATATTTTATTTATTTTTCTTTTCTATAATAAAAATGAAAGACAACCCCCCAGAAAAAGAAAAAAAATGCTGCTAACTTGTGTTTCTCAGGCAACTCTGCTATTAAATCCACAAACCTGACAAACTTCTTAGCAGCAGTAGAGTTGTTGGATGGGGGAAAAAAACAAACAAAAAAGTGCAGGACAGGCTTCTCTTCTCCTGTAAGCACATAATTGGGATTTCTCTTTTCACATCTGAGTCGGGTCTGTAGATACCACACCTCTGTCCACTGACAACAGTATCAAATGTTGTATGTCTGCTGAACTGGCACCACTTTTTATATCACATATGCTCTAAAAAAAAACAAATAAAATAGAATTTTGTTCAATAGGTTCTTCTACCTGTGTTATTCCTGTTTTATTTTCTGTCTTTTATTGTTCCATGTCCATTGTTAGCTTAATATGATTTCATATTTGTCTTTTTTTTTTTTTTCCTATTAACAGGTGCTTTGTTGGTACTTGCAAGGAGGTGATTAGAACTTTACGTGTAATTTGTTACTTTGGCAGGTGCTGACTGATTTTTGGTGCAAACTCGCAGAAGATTATTTACTTTAATACCTTTCTGAAAAGGAAAGGTTATACACACTTGGACTCTGAAAACAGATCTTTTCCCAAGTCAAGGCCTTAGTTTTCAGGGTCCTGATGACTGATGGTAGTGTATAAGAACAGAAAAAATCAGGTGTAGTAGTTAGCAGTGTTGGCAGTTAGAGTAAATATTTTTGACTGCAAATGAAGTCAGGTTACACGCCACGATGCAATGCAAAATAAAATCCTCCCAGTGTCATTTAGCAGAGTAGATTTTTCAGTGTTACTGCAATGAGACTAATTTATTTTTTATTTTTTGCCAAAGCTGTATTTGGGATAGTTTTTATATGTGTAATCACTTTATCTTATTATTTAATTGTTTACTAATTCTGAACCATGTCTTTCAAGTAGCGTAATCTGAATCTGTAACTGCCAGGTTAATGGTTTTTATTCTTTTTTCTTTCTTTCTTTCTTTTTTTTCAGGCTGAAAATGCATTGGCTGCAGTGCCAGAGGAGAGTCGCTCTGAGGGAAAAATAAACTTTAAGGTTTACAGAAAATATTTCACTGCGGGAGCAAACTACTTTGTGATTTTTATACTTATTGTATTTAATATTTTGGCACAGGTACGTTGATGAGAACCACAGGTAATAATGATTGTATTTTGGTTTTGCCTTTTTTTAATGTAGTGTATGCTTGTTATTGTGATGTGAAATGTGATTTTCTTTTATCTAATAATTCTGTTGTATACTTGGTCAATTTTTAGGTATCAGCATGGAGTTTTTGTACAGCATTGAGATGTCTTGCACTGATCCTTATTTCAACAGTCATAATTATTCAATAAAATTATAAATCTCCTGGCAGTGCAGCACAAAAATTATAAGCCAGTCTAATTTTTTGAAAATACAGAACAAAAGCATTAGGTGTACAAAATATTATTTAACAAATCTGAAGAAACTATACTTTCCTCAACTGGAAATACAAAGAAATTGACTGGTTATGGAAGGATGGGGTATTAATAAAATAAAAGCTCTGCTGATAAATGCATGTTAAACAAAAGTCTAGAAGGAGGATCACTGTTTAGAAGAAGAAGAAAGTGAAATACTGTGTGTGATGCAGAGTGTAGCAAGCATGTAAAAGAATTTTTAGACAAGGAAAATAATTTTGAAACTTACTGAAAGAAATGGTGAGCTGAGGAGGCTGTGTGAGGACAGCCTGTTGCCTTTCTCTCTGTTTCCTGCAGAGAAAACTCAAATTCATTTCATGGAAATGATTGGTCTTGGCAGTAAAAAATAGTATATGTAGACATGCTATGTTCTTCTTGCTTCTCCTTGAATGGAGTCTGTTTGAAAGGTTGCTGAGCAAGATTAGATCTCTGCAATAGACTGCCCAGAACTTAAATTTGTGTGAACAGAGGTGTATTTTGAGATAAATAGTCCTGTCATAAGTTTACAGTCACCTCTCGGCATAGAAGGAAGGTGGCAGTAAAAGTTTTTCCCTCCCTCTTTTCTCTCATCTTCCTTCAATCCTGTTTCTGGTAATTATCTCCTGTAAACACAAATTTCTGGACTGGTAACATCAGAAAGTTTGTTAATCAAAAAGCATTTTGGAATATCTGTAGTAGCAAATTTAGGAACTGAAAAAATGAGTTCTTTAATGTGCAATTAACATACATTAGGAAGAGCTACTATATTTTGCTTGCTTAAGTGTATTGCTTTCCTTTAGTTTGCTATCATGTAAGGTAATTTAAGGTAACTTCTTTCTTTGTAGAGGATTCTAATGCACCTTCTAATGTGCTTTGCAAATTGCTGCTGGTCTTGAAAGACTGGATGGCATACTTTTCTGAATATGTGATGTTTTCCCAGAGAACATAAAAGAATAGGAAGGAAATTTAATTTTCTAATGTTTTTTTCATTTTGTAAAATGATTCTTGTATATGCTTCTTTTATTCAAGGTGGCATATGTGCTCCAGGACTGGTGGCTTTCTTACTGGTAAGTTAATGATAATAACTAGTCAGTCATTTCTGTCTTTTGAGTCAAGGAAAGGAGTTGTTTGTAAAGTAGAAATCATTGTTGTATAGGTAGGGGAAAAAACTGTTCTAGGAAACTTCAGAATATGCTTGATCTTTTCTAATCTCTACTCATTTTGTGAGTGGGGAAAAAGTAAAGCTTTATGCTGAAGCTGTGATAGTAGCTTCTTCTCATAGCGTGATGCATGACAGCATCAGTACATGGGATCTTTTGAACTGAAGATTTCAACACTGTTGAATCTAGAAACAGTTAAACATACTCATGAATATTTGCAGAATGTGATTTGATGATCGCTATCTTCTGTATTTCCGCAGGGCAAATCATCAAGAAAAGCTGAATGTCACAACAAATGGAAATAATGGAGCAAATGAGACCGAACATCTAGACCTTAAATTTTATTTGGGAATTTACGCAGGTAATGACACATGCACGTGTGTGTCTATGTTCTAAAGATCTATTATTTATTCTACTGTAATAAACATTTTTGAGAGGTGCAAAGCAATGACAATGTGGGGAAGTGTGATTTCTAGCAGGAACTGCATAATGAATGTCCTAACAGATTAGGAGCCTGAGTCTTGCTTCCTGACTAAATTTATTGGAATAAATAAATAAATAAAAGCAACAGAAGAAATTGGTTGAATGCAGGCTCTTAATTTGCTTTGCTTGGGTTTTAGAAAGTAAGTTTGAAACAGAGCATTCAAAAAGTCAGTTGTCATAAAGTTGTGGTTATTGTCTGCACTAATAGGTCACTCAGCTAAATCTACAGTCTTTATATGGATGGGCAAGAGGGATTAGAAATTGATCCTCATTCTTTGCTGTTCTAAAACTTGGCATGGCAACATTGCTTCTGAAGTGCCTTAGCAAAAGAACCAGTTTTTGAAAAGCCTCCTAGATGGGTATGCAAAGCGAGGGGTTGAAAAATCATTTCAATTTATAATATATCTAATAGGTAGCTGTATGTTTCTGAATATCCGGAAAAGGGCATTGATCTTTGTCTTCAAACACTGAACCATGTTAAAATGCTACTCTGAAATGCAGTGAAAATTGACATAGAAAAATGATGTGTTGGAATACACTCTCAGGCTCTGCTGTTTAGCACTTTTAGTGAATTACAGTTTTGCTGGGGATAGTAATTTCTTGACTGAGATATGGATGACAGGTGTAAGAAAATGTGGGAGACCAGAAGCATACGCACTGAATGTATTCAGAAACCTCTGTCCTGGGTGAGATGATAGGTGGGGAGTTTTGCGTTCATTTTTTATAGGAAGCTATGTGATCTAAGTACTTAACTCAATGTGGTGTGCTTGGCCTGGGAAACAACTATGTAGGAGCCGGGTAACTTGGCCTGTATTTTCTGTGTGTAATGCCTTATTTTGTGAGACGTTCACTGGACTGCACAGTGTGATGAAGGATGTCAGACTTGGCCTTCTCTGACCATATAACCTAAGTCACCTTGCAGAAAATTTTATCCTTTAAGGCAAATTTTATTCTAGATAACAGAAAAGCAAAAATTAACTTTGATGCTGAAATGTTCAGATGGTTCAATGAAATATTTGCAATGGTTGAAGAGAAGGCATTGTTACTTGCATAAAATGTAAGTGAAATTGAAAAAAAAAAACAGTAAATTTAATATAGAGCACATAATAATCTAACTTAACTTTTTCTATAACTTCTGAAACTGTATAAAGTAATTTAACAACTTCATTTCTAATTCTCAGTGTTTGAAAAAAAATCACTGTGGTAGGTCCTTCCTTTTCTTTGCTGTTTCTGTGAGATACAGATTTAGTAGAGTAAGATTCTTGTTAATGTGAAACCTCAGTGGTCAGAGCTGAGGTGCCACTTCCACATCTTGTCTGTAAAGTGAGTGTACTAAGAGTCTTTGTCTCTCTTGTGTTGAGGTGGTAAGCTTGTAAAAATGGAAAACAAAAACCTTCTGCCTGAGACAGATGGGATAAAAGGCTTGACAGTAGTGCCATTTCTTCCCCTTCTCAACAGCTATTAGGTGTCTTCAGGTGATTCATCCGCTGTAAGCCAGAAACTTCCAGTGGCTTCCTGGCCTGAATGAAGTTGTGCAGAAACACAGGGGTCCTGGGAATGTTCTCCCTCCTCTCCCATCACTGACTTGCTGCTTTTGGGCATGGGTTCTGCCATGGTCTCCCTGCTTGGTACTTCTGCTCCCTTCTTGCCTGACCCAGGTTTCTTGATTGAGCACGTGCCCTTGATTTTGTAAAGCTAGCTTTCTTGTACCCAGCCTGGGATTCAGCAGTCAAAACAAAGCAAACAAACTCTCGCTTTGCTAAAAACAGCATCAGCAGAACATAGGCAATAAGTGGTGTGCAACAAACCGAGTAGTTGGTCTTTTTCTTTAATTCTGGCAGGATACATCTCTAAGCAGTACGTGACCCATTGACCTAACCGCATTGTATCATTTAAAACCTCACTCTCATTGCTACAGCTGTTCCGGAATTGCATCCAGTTTTGCCCTGTCCTTAGGACAGGCAGTGTGTTATGTTGATAGTTAAAGCCTAATTTAAGGGTGTCCTCAAGGCCTGAGCATCTGGGCTTGTGGTGGCTGCGTTCAGTTTCTGGAGCAGATCACCTAGAGCCTGGAAGGCCTTGCAGCCCTGCCAAATACAAGGTTAACACCTTCACTGTTCACCTTTGGGCTCTGCCCTTCATCGGCTGGGAACTTGGGCAGGCACGTTGCGGGTTACACACAGCAAACAGACCAGCAGCGATCTCACTGTTCTTCGCTTCCATCTTTTGCCCTGTAGCTCCTCTGTCTTGTAAGTGGAGGAGTGCCCAGAAGAAAGACAAACAGTCTGCAGACCAATTCCCTAGAAGGGCTCTATTTCACCTGGCATAAGGGATGCATCTTCTACCCTGTTAAAGAAATACACATAATTTAAATGATTTGATGTGGTTTACAAGGGGAAGAATGGCATGAGTGGTTTGGGCTGATTGAGAATAACTCAGGGTTGTCTCTAAATAGCCATGTGTATATTACTTGGTTAATACCTGCTGGCAAGTGTTGAATCTTCACAGTGACCTCTGCGAGCCACAATTATACATGGCACTGTGAAATGAATTTCTTAGCCGAGCTGTTCTGCAGACGGTTATAATGCAGATTTATTTTGTGGGTTAACAGATGTTTCCTGCATTTCCATAAAGTGCTGATTCTTTCAAACAGAAAAAGATAAATTGTTTAAATTGATGATAGGACACTAACTGAAGCTTGTGACATATACAAAGAACCTGTGTTCAGCACTCAGTCTGAGTCTCTAGGCTTACCTTTTGGATTCTTGCTATTGCAAGAATTGCTATTGCAGAAGCCAACAAAATCAGGTTTTAGTTCAGTTTTATTTTGGAATGTGCTTGTGAAAGATGGATATCTGTATGAATGCTCTGTTGTGTTTTATTTTTAATTTCAGGTTTAACGGTGGCTACAATACTGTTTGGCATAATAAGAAGTCTTCTGGTGTTTCAAGTTCTTGTTAATTCTGGTCAGACTTTGCACAACAAAATGTTTCAAGCCATTCTGAAAGCTCCTGTCTTGTTTTTTGACAGAAATCCTATTGGTAAGTTTAATAGTCAAAAAACCCTTATCATTTAATGTACCTCATTGATTATGTTAAATATGCTATTTCCGGCAGTTATGAATTTAAAGTATTTTTGCACCTTTGTGGTGTTTGCTTCTTTTAAATAAAACCTAGTGTGCTATTTTTTAATTGAAATGTCAGGATGTTAACTGCTTATGGATAGTTGATCTTATTCTTTCCAAAACCGTGGCTTTGGTGTTGTACATCGAACTGCTAGTTGTTAGTAGCACCAATTGCTAGTTGGTGATGATCTGATTGAGTTAACAAAGGTCTCTCTTTGAAATCCTCAATGTCTATGCACGTACTTTGTGGAGAAGCCTTTCTTGTGCTTCTCTTTGAAAGCTTGACCCCAACAGTTATTTGCCCTTTTTTAATAATAATTTTAAGCAAGTGTGGTAACTGGCAGCTGTTGAGAAACTGTGTAGCTTGGTGTCCTTCCATAGTAGGCAACAGTGTAAAGAATGCAATTTAAGACTGTAATCCAGTTCTTCAAAAGAAAGAAGAGAAAAAAGCTGGAGCAGAGTGAAGAGCGCTGGGGAAGTGCGGTGGTGCTGATTTAATGGCTGGTGTTACATGAGAAACAGAAATCTGATGTGCCTTCTGGCCTTCATTCTCTTGAAGAAAAAGAACCTTTGCCTGATCTCGTACTTCCAGAAGCTGTTTAATAGCTGTAAGGGTATATAGGGATGGCTTTATTGTTTCAGAGAGATGAGGAATATTTTCAGGAAAAATATTCATGTGGAGAAAAGGTTCAGGTCTACAATATGATGAAGGAAACATGCATAGTTTCCCCCCTTAAAAATAAAAATAAAAACGTACAACTGCACAAGTTTCAGGCTGTGTTATATGGCCTGCTTGTACTGTGAGTCTGTGGTAGTGTAAATTGAAGGCAGCTGCAAGGGGTTAGAAGTAAAGCTGTAAGCTCAGGAGGCAGGTTAGTGTAGAGCTAGTGAGAGCATATACATCACAAGAAATTGTAGGACTAATGGGGTTTGATGTCAGACGTGCAGGGTTTATCCTTTTTCCTCTTACGTCTTTGTATGCAGCGTGCAGTAACTGTATTTTTGAGGCAACACATAATCATCTTGTAAGAATGCCCCAAAACCTGGCTCATTGTAGCAAATGAAGTCAGAGCTATAGAGTAAACATCGGGGACAATGCAGAGCAATAAGAAATGGCTTGCTTTGTAACATACTGTGAAGCTCAAATTAGCAGCGCTTTGTAAAAGAGTGGCATTCATACAACCTGCCTATCGCTGGTATTCACACACTGTCATGACTTGGTGATACGTGCTTCTCTTTATCAGAAGGTATTTTATAATAGAAGATTAACTTCACTGTGTATAGATTTCTTTTCCTTCATCTTTCTTTTAGTCATGGTAGCATGCAAAGGTACAGCTGTTCTGATCTATAGATCTTTGAAAAAGGAAAGAAGGAAAGGGAAAAAGATTACATGGGAGACTTGATGCTCTTGTTCCGAACTGCAGTATGTAGCAATTCTGAATTCTCTTTGAACATCTTTGTTTTACCAGCTGATTTAGGAGTTAGTTTTTTGTTTTTACTGTGTATTTATCTTCTTTTAGACCTTCAGATACTATTTGCATTGGGGTAAGGTTTGTTGAAGTACGAGCCATTTTTCTTTCATTTCTTATTTTCTTCTTGAAGATGCCATACTGTGAAAGACATACTGAAAAGAAATTGAAATTACTAAAGCCTTTTCGTAGCGTTTTGATTGTAATAGCCAACCCAAGCTGTTAGTTAGCATATCGCATATTAGCAAAGCTGATACCGTAGTGACAGATCTGTCATTTAAGCATCCAGTGTGTTCTCACTATGTGTGTGAAGTCTCTAAAATGACTGCAGGAGCATTTGCCGAACTGACTTTTGCTGTTTTATTTCTCCGGAAATAATCTGCAATTAAAAGTGCCGTAGTCAATATTTTGAATACACAGTGATCCATTTCCAGAGTTGAGGAAGGAAAGAAATTAATAGACATCTCGAGCTCTAGATAGTTCTTACTGGGGAAGCAGACTGATGAGCAGCATCAGGGAGTCGACATGAGGAAATGGAAATACGTGGTGAATCATGACATGTCTGTCAACTCCCAACAGTGTAGATCCAATCAGTCGTGGTGAATAAATGAAATGACTTATTTCTTAAAAAAAAAAAAAAAAAGCATTTTGAATCAGTTTAGGCATGAGTCCAAGATTTCTCTTTATAAATTGCATTAGCAATATATAGAGAGGCCTGTAAAGGGAATAGTAACGAGTGTCTTACTCAGACAGTGTAAGAATTCAGATGTATTTTTAGGAATTTATATTATATAGCACAAAATGTACAGGATATGAGGACCCCTCTCCTTTTTTCCTTGCCACCCAACAATAGTTTTATGTACATGGGTTTCACCTTTCTGTAATTTGGCATAGATCTGTAAACAGTTAGGCATGACTTCTTTAAGAGTGGTTTGCGTTAGAAGAACCTTGTTAATAAACGTTTCTTTCTTAACCAGTTAACCTGACCCTGTGGAACTGATAATCTGAAGTGACCAAAGCTTATGCTGTTATTCAGGATTCAGATATTTATGACTGAAATTCAAATTTATCCAGAGATATCTGTACAGCACCACTTAAACAGCTATAGTGAAAGCTTGATGGGAAGTTTTAGATTACGTGGCAGTATTTTAGGATTTATCCCGTCAGACAACAGAACTTGTTTACTTTCTCCTCTGGAGTGTAGAAGTTGATTTTCTTTTGAAACTTCCTTTGCTCTTCTGTCCAAATCCCAGTAAGGGAATTGCATGCGTGTCATAGTGTCTGTAAGGAGGAAAATGTGGACGTTTTCCACTTCATAGTGAATGCTTTATATATTCCTCTTCGTGTGCCACTTGCAGGAATAAAGGGGTTGATTTCTGTGCAAGTCTAGCACAAGAGGGCAGCATGATCTGTTTTATCCCAGTCTAGCATTACAGCAGCTTGTTAGAAGGCTAACAAAATTTATCTGTTATGTTTTTAGAGATGATCTTTGAGGAATGGATTTTCAGCCTCTACATCAAGCAGTGTAGTGTGATTCTGTTCTGTTATCCTCATTGTCTGCAAGAATAATATTTTCTCTTTTACATGGTAAGCTTGTTGGCCTCTTGTAATGCTGAGTTCAGGATCTTTGTTGGCTTTGTAATTAGTGGCCAAAAGTCAGATAACCCTAAAGGGTCTGATGCTTTGGTCCAGCCAAGGAGACTTCAGATGTTATTCCTGGCATTTCTTTTTCAAAATGTTTGCATCGTTTTAAAATGAATTTGATAGAAGGCCAGGTAAAAGGGACCAGGACTTCAGTAGCAATAACTGTTGAATTGGGAGTTCCTTCTTTTAAAATTAGTTTCTTATTGATAGTGTTGAAGATCCTAGTTTTGTCAAGCTTCAGGATTTGATTCAAGATTACTTGCTTAGCTTGTAAATAAATTGTTCTTTTCTGGGATTTGGAGACAGAGATTTCTTTAGAGAAGGAATGCTAATGTATAACTGCATCACTTTCGGCAGTGGTAGTTTTAGTGGAGATTGTGAGTAATTTTGAATTGCATTGAGTTTAGGAAACTGAAACCTGCTGCTGCTGTGCTGATGGGTGCTACAAGAATGAATGAATGAATGATATGCATGAATTTGTTCAGATAAAATAGGGATCTCTTCCCCCTCTAGAGATCTGTCTAAAATTCAAATTGAACCAGAACCACTACAGAAATGCATATGAAAGCTTTTGCTCTTTTTTTCCCCCCCTTTTCTTTTTTTAATTTGTCTCTCCAAACTATTCATTCTGACAGTTCATGGAAGGAGGAGAAATATTTTGGCAGGCATTACAGCATTCTGGCCTTCCTAGAAACAGAAAACACTGAATTGTGTGACGGTTGTCCCCTATCTGTTAAATTAGCAAAATTAGCAACTTTTTTCTTTTTTCTTTTTCTTTTTTCTTTTTCTTTTTTCTTTTTTCTTTTTCTTTTTCTTTTTCTTTTTCTTTTTCTTTTTCTTTTT
>NC_048893.1:151044358-151142970 GCF_011077185.1 Oxyura jamaicensis
TTCTTTTTCTTTTTCTTTTTCTTTTTCTTTTTCTTTTTCTTTTTCTTCCCAGATGCCTTGTGGAAGCTGTAAATAAAAGTTGATCCCTTTGGGTTCTTACCCAGACTTTGAGGATTGACCAGGTTACATTCTCCTGCCTTGGCAGCCAGAAATTACATGCTGAAGTGATAGCTAATAACAGGATATAAAAGCAAACTCCAACTATTAAAAGATAAAAATGTGAAAGAAAACCGATGTTCTAATGAAGAGTTTCTTTTTCTTTAAGGCATAAGGATTTTAATTATGGTGTTCATAAATCAAGTGTTGAAACACCTATAATTTGACAGAGAAAGTTTCTTTATAGGATTAAAAGCTTGTTCGTCAATGCACAAGTGCCTATCTGCATTTTATCTGACAGAAGCTTCAAATGGGCAATGTTGTTAAAGTATTTAAGCTGTATAATATTTGCAACAAATATGGTATTTCAGCAGTCTGAAAATTACCATGCTGATAATGAGGTTGTTAAATTATAGCTCTATCAGTTGGACAGTGAAACTGCTCTAGTTAGTGTACATTAATGTATGCTTGTTCACACAAGTGATTCTGCTGAACAAGTAGCATGTTTAAACAAGAAATACTGGTCTTAAACCCTGTGATTTATAGTAGGTGGTGTTTTGGCATATCATGCAGTTAACAAGGCAAAGCTTCATGTTAAAATATTTCGTTTGTAGTCTCATTCATCACCGATATAAATATTCAGTAGCGATGCCAGAAAAGGTATTGTATTCCTATTTGACTCAATGACTCAATTGCTTTCTTTTTTTTTTTTTCTGAAACAAGATCTGTGCTATCTTTCTGATGCAGTTTTCAGATATTTCCTTGTGGTCAAGACCAATTCTGAGGGATTGTGAAAAAGTATCCTAGCTCTCTTGACAGCTGGCATGTTCTCTTAAGCTAATACAAAAGGAATACATTGTCCTTAATGTAGCAGAGGCTTTGTTTGCCACTCTCTCTTCCAAGCTCTAAAGCATGTTCACGTGTGCATAGGTTTGCTAGTTTATGTTGGGGAAAAAAAAAAGTCCCTACAGGACAGCCTCTTGTTGTAAAATAAAAACAGCCTCTCTCTTCCTTGTTGGTAATCACTTGCATTTGTTGTTGGTGAGATGACAACACAATACGTCCCATCAATCACCGAGATCCTTAACAACCGCACAAGGTTGTAAATATTATGTTTGGGTGTTTGAGTGGAACAGCTCGTCACTGGAGTAGGTGTGGTAATTAAAACCTGTTAGGTTGCTACATGCATTCACAAAAAAAAATCTTTAATGTTTTTTCATATAACAATGGTGAAGTGTACTTTAAACCTTATCAGGGCGTGATTATTAAATGATATTTTGTGGGAGTTGCTCATTTACTGCTAGTATTATCGTGGCTTTTGTTAAGAGTTTAAATAGCCTTACGCTTCTATGTATTTTGTCGCTATTATGATTCTGTCAGGAGCCTTATAAAGTTGATTACTGTAGGAGTAGTCTTCAAAGTTAGTAAATAGCACTGTGGAGTTATGTTTACATTTATTATCCATTAGCATAATCCAATTCAACTCTATCCTATTTTTCTCTACAGTAATAATTGAATGAAACTTGGCCGTAAACTGATGAGACAAGCCTATTACATTTCCGGTTCACCAAGTCAATGCTCACCCTATTTATGCTTCATATGTGAGATAAAATTGAAAGGTTTAGATAAAGCTGTTTGTAGGAGGGGACGGTGCATTATTTGAGACAGAAATAGTGGGAAGTCTATGCTGATGACCACTCCCAAGCGCAGTCTCCTGCTTCCCTGGCACAAGATTTCACATGCCTTCACGGGGATTTTCTGTCTTCCTCACATTAAAATCCCCTGCTGGGGAAGATGGCCTGCTGCGAAACTCATTTCTGACCATAACTTGACCTGCCCAGGTACTTCATTTCTGGTTTTTCATTTACTAAAGCGACCACAAAGCAAGCTGCTCTCACGCCTCAGCCAAAGGAAAAGAAGGCGCAGAGGAGCCAACGAGGATAAACCTAATTGAAAGTACGGGTTTTACCAGGCTGAACAGAAGCCATTCAGAAACATGGCAAGTGAAGTAAAAATGGTGTTATTTTTCAGCCTCGCATGGATAGCAGACTATTCCTTCCTTTTTGTCTCAAGTCTTGTCAAAAATGGTGGTTGGAGGCACCTGAAAACAGAAGGAGAGGCTGCTAAACATCAGTGAAAAACTGTGAAGGGGTTAAAAGAAGGCCTCGCTGATGTGATGCTACTGCAAATCAGCTTTTGGACATAATCTGAAGCATGAAGTTTTTTGTTTGTTTGTTTTTTATAATGACTAGCTTAAATATATTCATATTTTTGCTATTTTTCATTTGCTTAAAAATGTGCTGGATGTTGTTGTTACTGTTTTAAGCAGTGGGGACTGGAGGCTGCGCGTGGATAGGCCCTTCTCTCTTGCTCGTTGTGGACACCAGTTCTAGGTGGGGAATGAGCACTTTTGAAAAATGAGGAAAAAGTTCTCAAAAAAACGCTTTCATTCTAACTTGGAGCAAGGTAGAAGCATTTCCAAAACAATCATTTTGGGGAAGAGTGGTGCAGTGCAGGGAGAACAAACAGCCAGGTGGTGAGAGGACGCTTGTGAAGTCTGGGAAGGGAGGCCCAAATCTTCTTGCTCTCTAAGGGTCTTGAAGATGGAGCTTCCACATCTCAGGATAAAGCCCTGCACATCAGGACATTGGCTTTTCTGGCCTCTTTCCCAAACCATAACCTTTTATTTGTCATCTCTTAGAGACACACAGATACAGTTAGACCACTGTGGTGTCTGCAGAAAAAACAGCCCATTTTGTTATTTTTTTTTTTTATCTGAATGGCTGATAATTGAAAGAAAACAAAGACTATTACAGTGCAAACTCATTTCATTAGCTCTGGTTTTCTGCTTTATAATGCACAGAAATCTCTCTCCCAGATGATCCTAGGTAATTTGCACTGCAGCATCTGGGTGAATTAATTACTCTTTTTTTTTTTTTTTTTTTCAGATTGCCAGCATCTTTCAGATTATGCAACAAGTGAAGATTAGTTTGTGCCTGTGGTGATCTTAGAGAGTGTTTGGAAACAAAAGGCACTTCTGGATCCAAAATTAAAATTTTAGTGTAGGAAAGAATGGATGTTGTATGTGAATCTGCCTGTTCTGACAATCCGGACTAAGAACTGAATGATAGAAATCTAAAACTAGAGGAGTGGGGTGTCTGCATTTGGAGGTATTGACTGGAGCTCTACATTAGTGGGCTTACTCTGTCTGAAAAATACAAACTTGGTAGTCAGAATTAATTACTGAACTATTTGTGAATAATATGAGCCAACATTACTTGATTGCTTCCATCCTGTCTTCCCCAGCATTCTTTTTCTAGGAATCAGTTTGGGCAGATACTTTGTCAGTGTTTTTTTTTATTAAGTATTCATCTGAATACATACAGAGGACCTCCTTCAAGTTTTTTTTTTTTAATGTTATTTGAAGCAAAATAATGCTATATTTTCAAGAATCAGTAATATGGTAAGCTATAAATGTTTACTACTACCAGTCTTAAGACAGCTTTACAGAGTATTTTAAAATAGTATCAAATATATGAAAAACTTTTTTTTGTTTACTAGCTACAGGACAATAGTCCTTCTAAGTAGAATAACATTAGGTAATGGACATTAATTGTTGCTTGTGGCAATACCTGCCTTGAGGTAGATAGCTTGAAACTAGAAACTGCATGTTCTTGGAGGTTTTGTTTTTTTTAATGCTCATTTAAATTTAGGCACTTGCTGAACACTTTTCTAGGTGATTCTCACTTGCATGTTTTGTTGGCATAGCTTTTGATTTCTGCTTGAGCAGAATGTTTTGTTGTGGTGGTCCCTGGCAAGAGGTTGTGGAATGAGGGGATTTGTGAAATGTGTGAAGAGGCTGAAGCTGTTTTATCCACTGTTCAGCTAAATATTAGGTAGGAGAATGTACTCACAGAGACAGTGTATGAAGCAAGCTGAGTGGTATAGAGGAGAAAGGTATCTAAGTCTTCAGTCTCAACTGTTTGTTTCACAGCAGAATTGTGCTGTATGTTCATGAGGTGTTTTTGATTTCCTGTTGGACTTTCTACTGCTGCAGAAGATGTGTGAGTACTGACCTGAAGTTCTTGCACATGAAGCTTGGCTTCATCCTTCCTCATTCTCCAGTTAAAAAACATCTACTGGGGTTAACAATACACCTTAAACTTTTATTGTGATCTACTTGGGCAATATATAGGACACTAGTAAACTCAAAGGAGGTTGAAGTTAAACTTGGTCATGCTTTTTCTGTATACCAGCATGTTCCTTGTTTTTTACCTCCATTGTACCTGAATTTATCCTCTACTTTCTGTGTCTGGGAATGCTATGTTTCCATCTCTCCCAACCTCTTTCCGTTGTGTTCTGCATACATCCTGCTTGCTCTCAAGCATAGCTATTCAACAGTCTGTGTTAGTGTTGAGCTACAGAGTGCAGAGCAATCTGACGGCACGTGGAAAAATGAGAAGGTGAAGATTTGGAATATGAACGTTATTGTTGGCAATTATAAGGTATAATATAGATGGAGGATAGATGGCCTAACTCTTTTCTTCCTCAGTTTTCTTTTTATCAGATGTGATGAGATTTTTCTGTGTGTGTGGTAAACCTGTTTTTTCTCAATGAAGTTATTGTCTGTTTAATATGCAAATGATGCAGTGAAGAATATTTCTAATTCACGCGTAGGCAAAAAACACAGCTTTGTGGTAAGTTTCCCTTCATCAGGAATACACGTTCCTTTGTCCCTGCATGTATTCATTTCTCAGTGTCATTTCATGTTCATCAGTTTGAATGTTCACAACCAAAATACAGTTCAGTCTGAATTTTCAGACAAAGTTTCTACATCTGTTCTTAAGATGTCATAACCAGTTTCTCATACCGGAGTACTGTTTCCACCCCATCCCTTCTAGGACATGACCAGAGGACAGTAAATAATGAGACGCTGGGGGCATTTGCTCAGTACTGTGTTTTATTTCCTCCCTTCTTTTTTAATGTGAAAATTTAAAGCTATAAATAAACTTTACACTACCTCATTCATCTCTTCTTCCAGTACACTTAGGTTTCTAATCTGTCGTGCTGGTCTTTAGAGAGAAGGTGGTGAGTGTCTGCCTTCACTTAGAGAGATTGGACTTAGAGCATTAAATGTTCTGTATGTGGTGATCATCTCACTACATGGGATAATGAGCAGTATCAGAAGTACTGTTGCTGTCTATCACTAGTTGTTTGCTTTCTTTCTCCTCTTACTGACACAGGAGGCATATTCTTAATGCTGCGCAACTTAGTGAAGAGCCTTCTGTTTTTGTTATGACCTGTAAATGTGAGCAAATCTTTGCAGTGCCTAATGAGGTAGGACCCTAGCTTTTTCAATTTACAAAAGGAGAGACTAAAAGCAAACTGAAGTGCTGGGGTTCCTGTGCCCATTCAGATGAGATTTGCTGTATGCCATTACTTGGTTAAGTTATTGTTAAGTATAAAGTAGCAATGGCATGTTTGTTCAAGTAAGGTTATCCTTTCAGTAATGGAGGTTAAGGGCTCAGCGAGTAAAATAATGGAACTTCTTCAAATCCATGATTACTTCTATTTTCTAGTAATTTAGGATTCCAGTTTGAATATCATATATAATGAGAAATGACCAGGCTAAAAAGGGTATTGACAGAGGTTAACATTAGCTTAGGTTTATCAGGTACATGATAGAGAGGCAGACTCTTACGGGGCATGGCTTGGAGCTCCAAAGTTAGATTTCAGCTCTAAAGCTTATGACAAAAGAGCTGTATCTTGTACCCAAGTGTGGCAACTCAGGGTACCTAGCTGTCCTACATGCTTACGGATGGATATTATACAATACTCAATATTCAAATTTTCACCACTGAAGAGAAAGGAATGAATCATAATTTAAATATTTTATATATATATAATATATGTTTTGCCTGATGGTAGTATAATGCGTCTTTCCTTCCTTTCTTCCTTCATTCCCCAGACTCCTCTCAGAATAACGATTCCTCATCTTGGCAGTCTAAACAACCAGCCAGAAGTAAACCAGTACTGTTAGCCTTCCAGAATATTTTTGGTATTTCCTGACTAAAAAAAAAGGTAAAAATGGTTTAAGGAAAAGTTGGTGGCAGCTTCTTTCAGTCACCTGATGCTCCCCTACTGTTGGAGAAAAAAAAAAATGCTGTCCATACAAGGCAAAAGATATCTACAGAAATCTCTGCAAATTGAAAGTACAAGAATTGTTTAATACAGGTTTTTTTTGTTTTAAAAGTTTTTTTTTTTTTTTTTTTTTTTTTTTTTTTTGTCTATTGAACTAATAATATAGAAGGAACTTTTTCTTCCCAATATTTTCAGCAGAAAACTAGTTATACTGGATTTGTTCTAATATTAAGAAATCTTATCTAAGGAGTACTTTCAAAATACAACCAAACTTGAGAGAAAACAAGTGCCTTGAGGTTTTTATAAAGCTTACAAGTTTTAATATTCCAAATATGTAGTGACAATGATCTTTTTTCATAATTAAGCTACGAGTGTGGTTTAATATTGAATTCAAAGCCATTCACTAAATGCTGCTTATATTTGAAAACCAAACAAAAATCCTCAGAAGGAAAAAAATTGAAAAAACAATCCCAACATTTTTTTCTTTAATTGAGATAAGAAAAAATAAACTCTGCTGCACCTCAGTTTAATGACTGTTGCTCAGCTACTACCAAAGGCTTAAGGAACAGTGTTTAGAAGTGATTGTTCAGAAATAAGTGTTTCTCACAGATTATGAGGGCTTATACAGAAGATTGTGTTCACCTGCTGAGTATTCGAGAGTGGAAATGTCCAATCTGTCACTTTCCAGAAGTGGTCTTTTGCTTAAAACTAAGAAACATTCCTGAGGAAAACTAAGTTTTCATTAATTGTTTTCCCATCTTAGCCATGCCATAAAGAAACATTATTATGTACTTCCAACAAACACAGAAAAGTTTTTTGAAATGCAGAATCCAGCATTTCTGAGATGATCTGAGATGTTTTCAGTTTAAAATGTAGTCCTGTGAGCACAGGTTACTTTGTTAATACCTTTGCAGTTGTTTGTGTTTTTTGTAATTCTGCTCTGCAAGATATTCAGTTGCCATTTGAATGCTTTTTATTAATGGTAAAGTAGGCATGGAGATGTTTGGAACAGAAGTCTTTACCTTTTTTTTCAATTAAACGTGCAGAAGGAGAGCAATCTAGTATTACATTTCTTGGAGAAACAGGATCCATTCTTTGATTCCACGAGGAGGAGATGCAAGCTAGTAACTTCCAATGCTAGAATAGGCCAGAATTTGCAAACTTCTTTGGGTTGTTTCTAAATTACTACAAAGTAAATGTGATGGTTTTCAGTGTGGAAGAAAAAGACTTAAAAGGCCCTTCACATCCCTTAGATACTGTGTACAGCAGCAGCTTGTACTTGTTTTTCATCTCGTCTTTAAAGGGTTGGAGGTTCTTTGTAATGGGCCTTGACCAGCAGACTAGACAAGCAACACGCACTGTTGATCTAAGAGGAAGTGCAATGGGCGTAATGCTTGCTCCTCCGACCAAATTTGCCTGTTGCTGTATTTCAGTTTCTGCTGTAACACCCAAAGTAATTCAGGGAGGAAACAGAGCAAAGCAAAGGAGTTATTTTAATTACTGAATTCTAGAGTATCCTCAAAGGCTCTGATACTTCGATCTAATTTGGTCTTCTGATTTCCTGTTGATTCTTCCAAATGCTTCAGACTTATTTAGACAAAAGCCTCTTTCTTCACAATTGTCAAATTTCATTGAATCTCAAGTCTTGGTGATAGAGCTTAATTGTCAGCAAAATAAGTCTTGGTTTCTGTAAATTGTTTGATCCTCAATTGGTTTAGAAGTGACAATATACTTTTTTTCACAGGGTTTAGATATTGTTTCCATGTGGCATGTGGAGCAAAGTTGGACCAACTAAAGAAATTATTTCAATTGTTTTCTGTCAGGAAGGCTTAGACAAAGAGCTTAGTCTCAGATCCTTTAAAGTTCAAGCATCTGCCACTAGGGGCAAAAATTATTTTCCTGTAGGCATTCATCTTTTATTACAGATTTACTGTGCTGCTTCACTTTGTTGATAATCTAATTTAAACCTCAGAGATGAGTCATACCTCCTCAATGGGATTCAAATCAAGTTTGAATTCTCTGATGTCAGAACCTTTCAGTTCTTCTCTTTTCTGAACATAATGATTGTTTGGGAGTCTGAATGCACTGAGGAGGAAAGATTGTGACCCATGCAAGCAGTAGCACATTAGTAATACTATTTTACAGCATATCTGAAGTCTTGTTATCAGTGTTCATTTGGGTTTCTCGTTAAGGTTATTTGTGATATCTTGACTTAACGCAAGTCCCAGTCCTGCCAGGTAGTCCATTGTGGACAGACCTCTGAAGGTATGAGGGTGGTGGTACCCTGCTGAAGTAAGGAGTCTGCTGTAAAGTGGAATAGACCTAACCACATGGAACGAGTGCTATTCTAAGGACTTTGTTTCATAAGACTACAACTTTCCATACTAATTGTGATATGACAGTTTTGCAGAAAAATAACAGATTATGAAAGAGTATAAAACCTTGATGTCAAGACATTTCAGTGGTCTTTCTTTGAAAAAATAAAAACGTACTTTTTTTTAAAGTGCAATTGTCCAGAAGGTCCTAAAGGATTTTAGAATGATCCAAACACTTAAACTTGATTGTTATCATCTTCCTTGAAAGCATGACGACTGTACAGTTTACCACTAAAAACTTTAGAAATTGAACTTTCATATTTTGCTATTTAAGGACTTCCTCTGCCAAAGACAAAATAGACATTCAGGAAGTTAAGAGGCATTGGATTATTGGCATATGATTATCCAACTTCAGAATGTGTATGAAAAGCATCTGATAAAGTTAGGCTACATTTTGAGAACTACTAGAGCCAACATTTGTACTCTAGATTTTATAATTAAATACCTACAATGCTAACTTTTCCTAATTAATACCCCGTGATATTAACAGTGGGTGGCCTGTTGACATGTTTTGCTTTCCATAGTTTTTGTTGTTGTTGTTAAAGTTACACTTCTGTTTCATATTTTTAACAGTATCCACAAATGGATCCAGGAGCAAGTTCTCTGGTTATGTCATTATGTGAAGAGGGAAGGAAAAACATAGATATTTTACTATCGATATTTAATTTTATTATTGGATGTGTGTTTTTCTGTTGTAATCCTGCTTTATCAGGGATTTTGTTAATGCCTTTTTAAAATGCAGAATAACATTAATGTAGTTGTTTATAACAGCTTTTCCCAAAAAGTCTAGGACCAGTTTATGATCAGTGATTCTCTGCAAAGTCTGTAGTATTTATTCCAAAATATAACTTGTACTGAAAAGATTTTAAATTTAAATGCATTAGATACTAATAGCTGAAAGTATTTTTGTTACAGTCTTTGCATTGCTCCTCTGGTTGTCCAGTTCCTTGCAATCCTGGAACCTCCTTTCGTAATAATGTGTCTGATACAGTTTTTGCAGATAAGCAGCTGATTTTTAAAAAAATAATTAATATTAAATTTTCATTAATGAAAATTAATGTTAGAGATACAAAATGAATGCATAACATAATTGGAAAAGTGAACTGTTAAGACCCAAAGACAGACATGTTTGTTCTGAAGGAAGAAAGAAAGCTTTTACTGAGAATTTCTCTACCTGAAATCTTACAGCCTTGTGAAAGCTTAAGACCATGTGCGAATGAAATTAAAGGACCTAATTGGACTATACTCTGAAGACTAACTGCAGACAGAAAAGGCTATTCCCCTACAGTTTTGTAGTTGTGGAATGAAATATGCTCCTGTAAGAGCGGTTTAATGCAAGAAGAAACTAAAATCCTCTGAACTGTTCTTCAAAGGCATTGCTCTCAACAGATTGTGAGTCTTGCCTCATCTAAGTATAACCTTGTGAATAGCAGCATATATCAGATGACTTATGGCTATGTGGTGTATTCTGAATGCATTTTGCAGTTCTTCTTTAAGTGACAATGGCGTTGTGGTTTCCGCAGTTTTAATTTGGGAACTATTTCACAACCTGATATCTCATTTGCTGTAAGGATTTCCCATGTTTTTCACTGTAAAGCATCCCTTTGTTGCTTTGATGACTCATGTACCTATTGCCATTTCCCTATCTGGCTGTTTTTGTTACACTGCATTTCCAAAACATTAATTCAGGCACTCTTCTACTTGCAGTCACCTTCTGTTTGCCTTCCCTTCTCATTGGCTTTGTCCCAGTTGAGTCAGTGTCACAAGGCGCTGCTTGGGTTATTTTTCCGAAGGAAAGTCTGCCCTCCCCACTGCCTCAGTATCCTCTGTACCTCACCTTGTCTGGCTTCATGCCTTGGTTGGGCTTGGGTGGTATTCTGAAGTATGCTTGTTTGTGTCCAAGAACTTGGGCCATGCCACGGTGAAGTGGAATAGAAGAAGAGATGTTGAAGGAAGATGACGGAGAGAAAACAAGGAAGACAGTGAGTGGATATACGGTGAATGAAGCAGAGAGTGAAGGAGAGGGAATGTGCAAGCAGCCAATCTGCACAGGACAAAAATTCAAATCAATATGTGAAAAGCTCTTGTAATATCCAAACATCCCAGGTTTGGCAACTTCTGTGACTGTTACTACCAGCTAGTCTTTTGTCAGTGCTGTCTTGCAGCTCCTCCCCAGGGCCAGATGGAGAGAAGGCTCTTTCTTGATCTCACAGTCCCAGTGTATTTTGAGAGAAGACTCCAGGAGGTGCAGAAATGAGCGTGGCTTCATTTGAGCATTAGCTCTCTTTCCCTGCAAAGCTTTTACTATTTCTGCACCTGGTAACTGGAGCTGTTGGCACATTCCTGTGTTTCTTCCACCCTCCATCATCATTTTGCCTGCTTATCTTTCTTGCTTACATCTTTGTAACTTCCTGCTCCCTGTGCAGCAAAGTTCATCCACAAGCTGGCTTTCCTTCATCTTAAAATCATCTCTCAAGATACACCAGTATCATTGTAACCACATTTATCTGCAAACTGACACTAGTTAAACGTATGGGTGGAGAAACTCATTAATTCCCTGACCCCTTTGTTTTCCCTTATTTAAAAAAAAAAAAAAATGAAAAGGCACACATCTTGTCTTGCAACTTTATGTTCCAACTTACTGCTGCATCTTCCCTTTGCTCTTTGTGCCTTTTACAGCCAATTGTGTTGGTTTCCCTGCACTGACACAAGAAACTCTTGAGGGAAGGGCATGCCGCTGGCTATGCGATTGTCCAGCATGCATCCTAGTGGCTTTGCCTCCCACTTCAGATATATTAGTCCTTCTTTGGGAGTTTCTGTCATGCAAATAACAAATGATAGCATTCTCAGGAGTCCATTGTTACAGACTGCACTCTCCTATTTTTGCCTGTTTATTTATTTAGGCGTTCAGACTGCTGGACAGCTGTAAATCAGAGCTTCACATTGAAGTCTATCTTTGAATTGAACAAAGGCAAAACAGACTGTAAATTTTATTCACTTTTGCTTGAATGATTGTTCAGAGAAGCCGTTTTTTTTCTCCTTGATGTGTGTGAAATTCTTTTCTCTGTTTACAAAAAAGTGAAGAAATGTTGCTGTTAGCATATTTCGGTTTGCCATTCTAAGTTTGTCTCTTATTATTTAAAAGGCATAAAGAAGAGAATTTTATAGGGTCATACTAGATTTCTCCTTAATTTTGAGCAATGTAAACATCAGCATATTTTTTAAGTAATTTAACCTACATCCTTAGGTAAAAAACAGCGTATGTTTTTCAAGTAATTTAATGTACTTCCTTAGGTAAAAATCTCCAGCATTCAGCTGTCAGGAATTCTAGGGGGAAGAGCCTAAGCTATACTTTTATATGAACGTTAAAACTTCCCTGGTTTTGATTTGTAAACCAGTGGTGTTTTAGTGCAGTCATCACGTGCAGCTACTTGCTCCTCGTATGATTTTCTTTTGTTTTTCAGGTGAAGCTCTTTAATAGTTGCCCAGTAGAGGGGGTACAGTAAAGTCAGGTACAGTGCAGTGCAACTTTTCACAGCACTTAGCATTTAATCATTAAAAATTCTTTCTTTAATGTAATGAATCTAATATGCAGTAGAGAGGAGGTCATATTTTACTTTTTTCTTATTTGAATGTATATTATACCCCACATTTCCACTTCAGTGTTGTTAATTATAGTTTAGGCTGTAAAGAAGTTTACATTATAGTGATTTTTCTCCCCTGGAAGCTGATGGCCCAAAGAAATGCATTGTCAGACTATATCTAGATTCCTTTGGACAGCACTTCTTGCTCGAAGAAAACGCTTGGGAAGTGGTTCTTGCCTTCAGCTGTTCTGAGACAAAAGATTTTTTGGTTGTTTCTCAGGCGAGATTTGCAAGGGGAATTTGATGCCAATCACAAAACTGAAGAGGAGGTGAAGTCATCCCTCCTTATGCCCTACAGCCCAGTCCTCAGGAAAGGATCCATGCCCCAAATTAGGGGAGGGGAAAAAAAAAAAAGAGGATTTGAATCCAGCTGAAGTCCCTCCCATGCTGATTGCCGTAGCCTTCAGGCAAACACTCATTCCCTTCTTCCGGTGCCATACTTGCTCGCTGATTCATCCAAAGGGAGAACAGCTTCGACAGGCATGACCGAAGGAGGCCTGCTGCAGAACTGCCTGCAGAGTAGCAATTACGTGCTCACCAGAGAGGTGGGTGACCCACATTTTGTGGCTGGTGAGCATGATGCCTTCACTGCTCACGGAAGTGTCCTGACCCAGGGGTTTGGCTGTATGGGTTTAAATAGGATGACAGTTCTCCCACTATCTTTTTCCTTTGAGGTTTTGTCACTGATACCAAGACTCATTGTTCCCAAATTTTCTGTGATTTTGCTCTAAGATGTGGCTTAAATTGTCCTAAATTGAAGCAAAAGTTTTAACTTTGTGGGGGAGGCGTGTCCTTTTTTTTTTAATAACACAGGAAATTTTAAAAGCAAATGCTTTGATTTTTGCATAGCAAACTGAAATAAATACGGTTCTAATTTTCTGATAGTTCTACCAGCATTTCTCTTGGGTTCAGTAGTAAAGAGTTTCCATGTGAGATGGAAAACAAAGAAACAAACAAAAAAAAACATTACCTGGTTTCATCTGTTGTTATTTCTGGCTAGCCAAAGCTGGGGGTTTGCAGTGGCTCTTTTATGGTTTGAGTTGTTAAAAAAGCAAAAGATATTTCGGACTCATTAAATGTGTGCATATGGAATGAACTTCAGAGAGAGAATCCTTGCTAAACAATTCACATTTTCCAGAAGAAGAGAGAAAGAAAAAGAAACAGATGCTAAAGAAAAGAGAATGATCGAACCAAAGTAGCACGCCAAGCAGAAGATGAGCGTTTTCAAAGTCAGATGAGAACATAAAATGCCTCTGCTCTTTGAGCTGCCCAAAGACTTTATCCTCCAAAATGGATGGGCTAGATAGAGGCCAGAAGTCCTGTCTCAGTTTTCCCAACAATAGTCTCTATGGAATTCCCTTCCGTGGCTTCAGAAAAGGGAGGAAACAGAGTACATGGGAGTTGTTTTCTTCAGTATGTGGGAGGGTATCTGATTACATCTGATTGGTAAAATATAGGATAATTCTTGTTTTCTGGATGGTAATTCTATCAGCCACAGAGTAATGTCAGCTGAAGATTTCAGGAGGGAAAAACTTCATATTCACGTTCTACTTGGTTATTGTCATCTTAGACTGGAATGTCGATTTACCCATTCTAACTTCAATGCCTAAGAAAGGGGGAAGGATGGTAAGAAAATCAGCAAATATGAGCAGATTTGCAGGAGCTTTGTGAATTTTTTTCCCTGATATTTTCCTGAAATACGGTATTTGAAGCCTATGCAGAAACCGTCTTCATAGGATGATATCGTTGGAAAACCTTACCAAAAAGGTGGCTTGCTCTTCCTTCTTTGTTTTAATCCTTGTGTTGATGCATATTGATGTATTACCCCCAGATCTGAAAGGAGCTTTTCTCCTGTCATGTAAAAATTCAAGCAGCAGCACTCTTCAGATATACCAGTCCATCCTCACCTCTGATGTGTTGAGTTCAATCATGGGGCACCTTGAAACAAAAGCAGCAAAGCAACAACTGGGATGTATTTCCATCCCAGTTGGATTTATAGCAAAAAGAAGAACTGGACAAGACAAATGCTCTTTCACAGGTGTACGTGTTTGTGGTTTAATAGATTCATAAAGAGTTTAATCATAACCTGGCCTGTAAAAAGTCCGTATAGGCCTATATTTCGTATCGATTCTTCCAGGTTTCTATTATGTTATGCTTTGTAATGTGGTGATAACTTTACATCCAGAGTAGAAAACGTTGGTGTAAATCAATAGGAAATTCGGTAGATAGGGTGCAACTTACCAATTGGTCTTGAAAAAGATGTTCAGCATTTGCAAGGAGTTACCTTTTTTTTTTTCTTTTTCTTTTTTTTTTTTCCCTTCAGGAGGGTACGGGAGAAAGTGTCAACTTCTGTTGTACCCCCACTTCTGTATACTTACTTTTTGATTCAGTTGCACTTGCGCCTTATCTGCTTAATTTCTGCTGTATAGTACAATATAAAGTTGTGTTTTCACATATTTTGACAGTACCTTACAGTTGGTGGCTGTTTTTAGTTTTCTTTTTGTTTCGATCTGCTCAAATGTAGATTTTATTCATTAAACTCAGGAGAACTTAAGATAGCTCCAGTGAATGTGTAAAAAATAAAAATAAAAAATAAAAAGGAAGCAGAAAATATCCAGAATTTAACTTGTGGAAATGTTAGAACTTTGTTCCAGCAATCTTCATCACAGATCATGTATGAAAAAAATTAGAATTACTCTGGGGGAGAGGGCAGGGAGGCAATGTGTGCCACATCAGATGTCCGCTTTCATTGTCATTCTAATTATGAAGGGGAGATGTGGCTTTGTACTTGGGTTATAGGATAAAGCATTGTTATATAGCCAGAAGATTGTTATTTTAAATGATTCCAATACTTCCTTTCACAGTAATGTAAAAATAAAAAGCTGTGAATGCTAGTTACTGTCATAGGAGCTGATATTACATTGATCAATAATTCTTAAATTGCTAATGGATGTATTATCCGAGATCTATCTTGCTTTTATAGAAGAAATTGTTTTGTTACTGAATATGGTGTAGCACTTAAGCTAAAAACGTACCGTGAATTCTGTTATGAATTCTGAAATGAGAGCTAACATGGTTAGTTGGTAATGACATATAATATGAAAGGCAAATGCAGTGCAGAAAGTATTTTGAGACTTTGCATGAAATCAATTTAAGAAAGAAGGAAGGTTACAATTTTTTTCGTAAAGATTTTTTTCTTTGTATGCTTCTGTTTTTAATGAAGAATTTACATATGCTTTCTGCATTGTATCTTAAATGGAGAGAGAGGCTTTTGCTGGTGGTAACTGATGTTAAAACATGCTTTTCTGACATGGAGAAAGACAAAAACAGCAAATTAACTGTGCCACAAAATTTAGAAAAGGAATAAGTGGGACTTGCATGGAGCACTGACATTTTTTTGATTTTCTACAAGCAGGGTAATTCTAATTGGGAGCTCATTAGAGTCCTGAGTGATTCTGGTGGACTGGAAAGCTCAAGAAACAACTGTATAGTTGGGATCAGTGTATGTTTTCTAGTAATGTAGACATCTCCATTATCAGTAAAAACAGAAATTTGTTTGCAAAGAAGCCTATTTTCCTTTCTTGTCATCATCAATAGTTATCCTTTTTTATTTAAAACTTAAACTCAAAAATAAGAACAAACACATTTTCTTCTCATTTCTTAAGCTGTTTTCGTGTTTGACAGCATTTGTGTAAAAGTCCTTTTCAAGTAGTAAATTAATTTGGATAGAAAGCATCCCACCTGAATTTATTATGTGCTGGCAGTTTAGATAAATGGATATTATGATCTCAGCATATTTTGGCCCAGCACCACTGTGCCTATTTGCAAATGTCTAAGAAAGTGATAATATTCCTGTCAGATTCAGGCTGCTAAAGGAAAAAAAAATGGGGTAGCATTTCTTATTTATATTTATAGGATGCCTGTGGGGAAGACAGTAATGCTGTATATGGCAGTTTATGTGGACATGTGGTGCTAAACATACATTAAAAAAAGATAACAGACCTATTGACGTTTCTTTGTAGAAATATGGAAAAAAAGCCAGAGTAGATCTGCAATTGACAGCTATGCAGGAGATGCATTTCCAGTTTTCTTTCTGAAGAAATATTTCACAAACTTACAATTCCTTTCAAAGTCAGTAATCCATCTTTAATTACTTCGTTGATTTCATAGTTGTATTTTACAAGGTTGATGTAATGTCTGCTTCCTGCCAACATTTGATATGGACAATCCACTTTTGTCGCTGCTTTGATGGAATGGAAGGCTCCTTGTAGTTACAGTACTTTTTTTCCCCCCGTTTTTTCTTTTTCTCGTGTGTGTGTGTGAATTGAGCATGGGTGAAGACTTATCAGTCACTGAATGCCATAGCTTAACAGCAAGATAGGCGGGGAGCTGTCGATTTATGCTCCTGACAGAATGGGAAATGTTCAATGTAGCTAAACTGGTGCATGTTTAAACAGCCCGTGCAGTTATTTCTTTTATTCCCACCTTTGAGCGCTGTTTTATTACTATAGATGCATGTCTGAGAATTATTTTACTGCCACGTGTCTGTTTTAAAATACTTTGGTTTTATAGTCTGTAATTTGCACTGTTAAAGTAGATTATTTCTCTCTTTAGGGGAAGTTAAGACCTTTACCTGTAGCTCATCTTGTCAAAAACGTAGGTATGGTCTGTT
Source organism: Oxyura jamaicensis (assembly GCF_011077185.1). Taxonomy (NCBI): domain Eukaryota; kingdom Metazoa; phylum Chordata; class Aves; order Anseriformes; family Anatidae; genus Oxyura; species Oxyura jamaicensis. The sequence goes on from NC_048893.1 coordinate 151,061,287, forward strand.
GTAATGCACCTTCCCCGGAATGAGAATGATGACAGCGCAGTAACGTGGTCACCGTGCTCTGCGTCCCTGTTTCCAGCAGCACTCCAGAGCGTGCTGTCAGCAGAACACAGTGCATGGGGGCTTTCTCCTCCTTGCTTATTAAAGTAGGTAGCTGTGAAGTGCAATCCCTCCAAATTAAAGTTGTCTTAAACCAGGAGAGCGTTCCTGTGGCACGACTGACTTGGAGGAAGTGTTGCAGTACACGTTATTTGTACAGATATGACTAAGCATCTTATTGAATCCGTTCCTAGCGGTGCAAGTTGCTTTCAGACAGGTTTCTGCTTGTTTGCAGTGGGGAGCAGGACATAATATTGTTTAATTTGTCACTTTTTCTTCATGGGGACTGGGCAGTGGGGAAGCATCCCTGTCTTCACTGTTACACTAGATGAAGAGATTTTAAATACTTTTTTTCCCCAGGAAATGTGGTGTACTTGTAACAAGAAAACTGGTATTTAGACCAGTTGCTATGGAGTTGTCTAGATTACTAAGCAAAGCAGTATTTATTAATAAAATGTGTAGCAAACTAAAGTGTGATACATTTAAAATTGCCAGGATTGGGGATTAGCCTGAGCTCTGAGGGGGGGAAATGTTTGAAATGTGTGCACCCATGCACGCACACACACAAGTGGCAAAACCTTTCCATCCCGAGAAGGTCCTTCTTTTAAAACCTTTTTTCTTTTCCAAAGAGATGAATCAGTGGACTAGAGAGGTAATGAAGTATTTCTGCAATGTATGGTGAAGAAAGTGGGTAGAAAGGCTTTGCAAGGTATATAAAATGAATCTGTCTGCTTTATTCTGTTACATAGAAGTATTTCAGTGAATGCAGTGGCCAACAAAGAATACTAGAAATGCCAAATACATTTAGAAATAATGTACAGCAGCTCTTAGGGTCCTCGATGCTTGGAATTTAGGTTGCACAATAGCGAATGCTATTGGTGGCATTTGGCTTTTCCTGTGGAGGATCCTAGTTTCTTGTTTAAAAAAAAAAAAAAAAAAAAATCCTATTTTCTGGTGTTTACATCACAAGTGTTCGTTCAGTTTGGATTATATTTCTTTCATCGTGAAGTATGTATAAACATTTTAAGTAGGTGTGGTACACTGTCAAGTGTTTTCATTATTTGGGTGATAGGTTTGAACATCGATTCCAAAGTATCAGTAGGCACCTGCAGCAGCAAAGTGGGTATATCGCACCTGAACACATTCTGATTCATGCTATTAAAGCAGTTTACAGAGTTAGTAAGAAAAGAGTATCACTTACTGAGGTTAGATGTCTTTTTCATGGAGAACAAAAGAGTTTTGATTCTTTCACTTCAAGTTTAGCCTAACTATTGTGTAGTGGAGGAGGTTTAATGAATCATTGTTTAACTTTGATACTGCCAAGTATTTGACCATTAAATAGTCTTGAATGTGTACATAGCACTTTGGTGACAGACTCTTATTTAACTGTGATTAATTGGCATTGAATAGTTATTTAATTACTTCGGAAGAAATCTAACAACAGTGTGTGTTCTGATTAAGTTATTTGATGTAAAAACAAACGTGGAATTGTTGAATATAGCACGTTCCATTCTACAGCTTGCTACTGACACAGCACATTAAGAGGAAGCTTGAGAATGGTTAAAGCAGTAGATTATATTTGTAAGTCTGGATGCTGTTGTAACATCAGCATAATCAGCTCTTGATTTTTATTTTTATTTCTATTTGTAGCTGTTTGAAATTTCAATTGCCTTACAAGTTTTAGACTTAGTATTTCTTTTTTCCTGTTGAAACTCAGACTGAAACTCACTGGGATAAGTAAAGGGGGCAAGCATTAAGTGAGCTGGAAGATTTTTGTGAATTGAAAATACTGTGTTAGGTTTAAGAAATAGTGTCTCTTGGCATGTGATGCTCACTTAAATTTTTTATTTTTTTTTAAGGATTAAGTTTTGTGTGAAGAAGATGCTGATAGTCTGTGAGTTTGGGAGAACAGGATATTAGAACCTTTGGAGAGATTTTTTATTTTTTTTAACATGAGTTGTGCAGATTCTGTCCTTGAATAGCAGGTGCAACAGTTTCTTTGGTCTGAAGAACCATCTCCAGAAAGTTAGGTTTGCAAATACTGGTAGAAACTGTAGTCATAACTGCAAGCATTTTGAGTCCTGACTGAAAGTGACTACTGTAACTTTCCTATCTGGAAGATACTCTCTTGCATGGTTAATAATGCATAAACATGCCACTGATGTGCTGTGCTTCCAGTAAATGGAAACGGTTGTTTCTTCATACCTTGCAAAACAGACCTTATTTACTTGTAGACATCCTTGTAAATTTAGCAATTGCTCTCCATGCAACGCCATGATAGCTGTGGGGTATTTTGTGGATGTTTCCAAAGTACAGCACTTCTTGGAACTATATTGCTCCCTCTGCTCTCTTGTGTTGGAACTCACTTGCTTAAGTGGGTTACCATTAGTTTTCTTCTGCGTAGAATATGCTGAATAAAATGCCAGTTCAGTTATATCCGTATTAACAGGATCTGAAATAAACCTCCAGTCCTGTGTCTTCTCTTACACACTCAGTGTAAACCAGCATCAATAAAAATGGTACTACATGGCTTTCTTTTTATTGCAATTATCACTGGAATAACAGAGCAGCATCATGAGAGGGAGAGGCAGACCTCCTAGCAAGAAGCAAGGTATTTGCTTAGATGTAATGATTTCAAGGGCTGTTTTCTGGAAATACTATATGCAAACACTAACAAGAGTGTAGACAACTTTTTTTCCCAATAATTTGAAAATTCTAAAGCAATAAAATTCAGCTGTCAGAGGTTCACCTCGGTATTTATTTGGGAACCAGCTGATTCATGTCCCGAATGTTTAAACCATTTTAATTGTATGAGGTGGATTGTAAAAGGTTTCACTATGTTCAAGCGTTGTCTTCTATATACCATTTCTTCTGCTCACTCATATTTTAGTCCATGTCATTTTACAGAGTTACTGTATTTACATTTTAAAGAGGATTAGTCAGATTAAAAGATGTTTTCATGTTTTATTGATAATGTCAGAGTAATTTCCACTTTCCTAGTGGTAGCTTGTAGCTCTGTCAAAACACAGTCTGTGGAGGCACTGAATGAAATTGTTAAGTGTAACTGTGCTTAAAGGCAATGGCAAAAAATACAGTTTTGGCAATTAATTAGCAACTTGATTACTCGTGGGATCTTGAGTAATTGTTAGTGGATACATGGAAGAAAGAGTAAGACCAGAGGAGTACTGAGTACTCACCAAAAGGTGAGCTTTTGTCACTGTATTCCTCATACGGCCTCACCAGAAAAGGTAGAAGAGAGCATTACCGCAACCACCCCTAGTGTGCAGAATTAATTCCAACATTAGGTACTTCTCATTTATATCTGTGTTGGCACCGACCAACCAAAAGTTGACAGATCATGCTTGCAGCCTAAAAATCATTGTTGTAAAAAGGATTTTTTTTCAGGAAATGGCTGAGGATGGTTGTAGCTTCCCAAACAATCACCAAAACGCGAACCCAAACTCAACACCTGCAAAATTCCTCCTTGAGCAACTTTAACTGGTGATTCATCAGTAGAGATCTCGGGTGGAGGAAAAATGAGAACTGAACTCCAGGATGCTGTTAGAAGTGAAAGTACAAAAGAGTTAAATCGCTTCTGACAGTTAGTGAGCATTTTGTAATGGCTTCTCTCCTCTAGCCCCTAAGGCCTTGTCCTCGCTGTCCAAAGTGAGTATAAGCACTTTTCTAGGAACAAGTTAGGATGTGCCATTCCTCAGGAGGGCCTGCGGGGGTGAGGAAGGCGGTGCTCGCTTCCCGAGGGCACTGGTAGTGACCCAAGCCATGCCCTGGCTGCAGGGCAGCCCCAGCGTCATGGCGGCCCCGGCCTAAGCGACATGGCGGCCAGGACCCACTGCCACGTCAGACAACCTTCGCAGACCAGCTTCTTATACTGGGCTGCCACTGCTCTGCAACCATGGCAAATGAAACTTATTTGGGGTTAAAAGGTGGAGGAAGATTTTAAGACTGAACTAAGTGAAGATTCCAGGCCACGGGACAGAGGCTTTCCTCCTGTGTGCAGTTTGTCCTCAGTACCTCTCATGGCATTTCACCAAGGGGCTGGGCACTGCTAATGTCCCCTTTTCTGCCCTGTAATGTAAAATGAGGTTGTTCAGAAGACAGGAGGCTAAGATGGGGATGGAAAGCCAATATTCTGAGCCCAACTGCTGTCCCGTGTTGTTTGCCTCATCTGCCCTCCAAGACAGTTTGCTAAGGAAAACCCTTCCTTGAAGGAAGCATTTCACCTATTTGGATGATACATCTTTTTGCCAATGAAATCTTGGTTCCTTGGAAAATAGCCTGGAATGTGATATTTAAAGATGTTAAGAATTCTTTGCTCAAGCACATGTGCAGGGTGTGCCTACTCTTCCATGGGCAATCCCCATGGAAAGAAGTCACAGGAAAAGGAAACTTGAAAAAAATTTCCTTGGTGTTCCTTCTAATATATCTATCCCATCATAACGTAAGTGAAATCCCCAGCTGACATTTCTGTTAGAAACTGGCAAAAGTTTTTGCTGAATCCTGAGCTGCTGTATACCCTTCCTCTCTGTGTGCCATGGCTATAAATGGGATGAATCCTACTGTTGTCTGCTGAAGGAGCTGCCTTGCATACTGGCGTACTGCAGAACAAGCTGTTCACCACCAGGATCTCTCTTTGGAGTCATGTCCCAAGCCTGAGGAGAGGATTGTGTTGCATATTGGTTGGTGTAGAACAAAAACTCCTTTAAAAAAAAAAGAAATCAATGTTATGCAACAAAATCTGTAATTCCAAGACAGCTATGAACAGAAAAATAGAGCGACGGTTGCTACAGAAGTTACTTCAGTGTAGGCTCTTATCTCTGAATTATGTCTCCAACGTATTGCATAGGAACTTAAAAAAAAACTACTTTCAGTTTAATGAGCTCCTTTGAAAAAAATTAAAAAAAAGTCTTTTGTTGCCAATGAAGTGAATGTGTTTGTACCAGTTAGAAGTAATAATTGAATCAAGATATATGCAGATAAAAAAGCAATGCGAGTGCATGTACAGGCATTGCACACCTTATAAAAGGACAGATTCCCATCCTTAGCTTAGTTTCTTTCCTGGTGAGTCGAGGCATCAATAGAGAAAGATACTAATCCACTTACGGGTGGCAGTGTTGTGACTTTAATTATTAAAGAATTATTGCTCTGATTTTTTTCACTCAAGTAGAACTTGGGAAAATAGAGGAGTGTAAATGCTTCAGTGATAGCAGATTAAAAATTGTTTTATTAGTTTTAATGAAGATCAGTATTGTCAAGGTTTTGAATAAGTATAAATATAAGGCTGCATGGAAACAAATCTATCTGAAATTTTGTTTCAGAAACGCCTGCGATTTGAATTCATATAACGGTGAAGGGATGGGAACAGAACTACTAAAAAGGATTACTTAGATCAACTATGATCTATCTAAGACATATATACATTAGCGAGTTTCAGTCAAGGGCAGGAACAGATTGTGACTGATGTTACTTGATGAAACTTGTGTTACGGTGCCTGTACTGCAAACCTCTTTACACATTGTACACTGAAAGCTTTTGTGTTTTGCCTGTTAAATTATATTGAACTATTAGCTTAAACTGATAGGAAAAAATAAAATCAACTTTCAAGTAATATTTTGTATTTGGGTGAAAGGCATTTGTTAAAAAGTATTCTTCTTCAAATACATTGCACTGGTTGTAAAAGATCTCCTTCCATAATGTTTTCAAAAGGTGTCTTTTTATCTTTAGATTCCAGCTGTTTCCTTTTAGCTGTTACTAAACTGGTAAAACATGGTGTGTTTAAGATACTTGATCGTTCAAGGAATTGTATTTACTTTTTTTTTCCTTTTTCTTCTCCAACTCTATTTCTGTAGGAAGAATCTTAAATCGTTTCTCAAAAGATATTGGCCATCTGGATGACTTGCTTCCATTGACGTTTTTGGACTTTGTGCAGGTAATTCAGTTGCTTCTGCACTGCATTCTGAATTTAGATTCCTGTAAGCTTTGGTGAAAATCAGCTATTTGTCACAGATGTAGTTTAGTTTAAGGAAAGTGCTTGTTTGTGAAAGAAAGGTGCGGTTGAAATTTAATGTGTCAGTAAAAAGCTAACATGAGTAATAACTGGCAGGTAGGAGTGGCTATACACAGCTTGCTATTATGTCAAGATTTCAGTTCATAGTAGCTACATGCTTGGTAAATTGCTCCTGATTTGCCTCCAAGCAATCTGGCAAGCTTATTGCTGTTATAAGAAATATGTCCATAGTAAAGAAACAATCAACTCACATGAAAAGATAGCACAGATTAACCTAATTATGTGTCTACTTCCACAAAGAATCAAATGCTTACCACACCATTTTGGATTAAAATAGGTGTGGCTATTTACAAAGAAAAGATTAGTAGTAATAGTGTGAATATAATAGCCTTAATAGGAACAAGTGAAATAAGTTGCTGCAGACAAAAAAGATGGACAAAGCACTGAGATTTCAATGATGATGAAAGGATAAAGGATTATATATGACACCAAGGTAGTTTTACTGTTGCAGTAACTATTAATCCTCCTTATAAAATTCTGCAGAAAGCTTCAAGAAAAAAAGAAGAGATCATAATGTATCAAAGTAACATGAATCACAGAATACACAGAATCATAGAGGCTAGAGAAAGAAGTGATTTAGTGGATCATCTGGATCCACGTAGTTGATCAGACCTGTAATGCTTCAGTCAGAAACGTTTCTTAAAGGTGCAATTGCTAACTTTGCTTCATCTATTAGAGATAACTTAATCAGGATTTGACCTTGTTTTTGACGTTTTTAAACTGAAAACAAAGTCATTTTAGGTTTCTTAAAAGCAGCTTAATGACATTTCTAATGCTGAACTTTAGACAGGGGGGAGAAGGTTCCAGAGAGTTAGTAAAAAGACACTTCTTAAGATAAACTCTTTTTCCTAGTTTAGTAAAGCTCTTAAAATTGAAGTATATGTTTTTCAAAGCTTTACAAGTGCTACATACCATTTGGGGGAAGAAAGGAATGTATTTTACCTACCAATTGAAGCAAGTGTTGTTTTTTTGTTGTTGTTATTTTTGCTGCTGTTTTTTTTTTTTTTTTTTTTCCCCTCGCCCCTGTGAGTTATGGAGTTGCTTATAGCAAGTATTAAGATTTTGAATTCCCATTTTTAAGGCCCTGATAAATTATTTCCTGAAAGTAAAATATAAACATCTTCTTATAATATACTACTCATTTTTTTACTGTTTACAGAGATTTCAAATTTTCTTCAGTCTTATTAACTGTCCTTTATTAGACAGAATGCTTTATTTCAGCTCTCTTTGGACAATGTATAAATGTCTTTCTTTTTGTCTGCAAGTTTAGGCTGTTGTGCAATCCTTATCCTCTTCTCTTTACATAGGGGTTATATCCACAAAGCCAAAACCATTTCTTCTGTGTAAAGGTTCTTTTCTATTAGACTAAGCAATGCAGAGGGGTTTGTGTTTGCACAGGTTTGTCGTCTTTATAGAAGACTGGATAATGTACATTCTACATACTACTGTTGGCCAGAGCATCCTCTGGGCCCTGAAATCTTGAGATAAAATGATTAACCCTTTTTCCTTAGTTCTGTGCATTTATAATAATGTAATAACGTGAGAGTTGTGTTGCAGCCCACTTGCATGGTGTTTTTATTGCGAGAAATTGAGTGGGTGTTTTGCATGCCCTGTCATGTGGTTTAAAGGCATGTGGGGTTGTCTGAGGATGCAAAATTTTCTGGGAAAATGTTAGAGAGCTCTGTGTAAGCAGAGGGAGCTGAAATTGGTGTGGTCTTGTCCATACTTCCTTTTGGGAGCAGACCCTGAAGCAAATTGTCTTGAGAACCACACGCTGGTTTTTGTTTTTGTTTTCTGCGAGAACCAGCCGCTTTGTTCCAGGAGCAAGCTGGGGAAGGACATAACCTGTGTGCCTGGTACACAAGCAGAGGACCAAATCGTCTACTGGTGAATTGAAAAGCCTAGCAATTTGACCAGTGTATACATACTCTAGGCACTACATGATTACCAAAACCGAACTGATCTGTGAAAGAAGAGTGAAGGCCGTTACTGTGAATGTGATTGTTTTATTCTTTCAAGCTCATACTGTAAACTGCATTTCCCTTCGTGCTGATTACTTCGTACATTTCTTCTAACTACACTATTTAAAAAATTGTCATGAATTTAAAAAAAAGTCAAAATATTTTGTTAAAATACAAAAGTTTGTGTTTTAAGTGATAAGTTTTCTTTTTTAAAGAAGTTATATGCCCAGTGTGCTCCAATAGGGCTCTGTACTCAAAGAGTTGCCTGTCCTCTTTGGCATCAGGGAGGAAAACTTAGGAACTTGCTGTTGTTTAATAATAGGCTGCTCTCCATAAGACAAAAGCAATTCCTTCTTGGCAGGTTTTTGAAAACTTATAATTCTTGATCAGCCAGCTTGTTGATTAGTTGATGCCTTTTGAAATTCGATAGCAAAGATATAACATTTATTTCTGAAGAAGCACAGATCTCTACAAAGGATAACTGTTATCAATTATGATAGAGATCTTTTGTCGGTTGTTTTGTTTGCAGGTGTCTTTTATAAGACCTCCTATAATCCCTTCAGGAAGAAATATTTTCTCCTTTCTAAAAACAGTATTAGCTAAATATAAAAGCTCTGATCCCGGCCATTGTTGTTGATTCTCTGAGAGACATTTCCCAACATTCATTGTTTAAATGGTTGTCAGGAGGAATCAAGTGAAACTTCATAAACAATGCAGTAACTGGTTCATCTTACTTTGTGTGCAGAAGCTTTTCTTGAGCGGATTTGCATTGAAGAAGTGGTCCTTTTTCTGAGTTATTGCTAAGACCATTGTGAAGCATTCCAGCCTTTTACTATATTAGCAAGTGTGTGTATCATTTCTGCACAAATAAACACGGTGTGATTGGGCACTCAAGAACTACAATATGAGCCCATTTAAATACCTATAAATTGATCATTAAAATCTATTAGTTTTGAGAATTTCATAATTACATTGAGCACAGATTATAAGGCAATGCTAAAAATTGATAATGTTCTTTTTGAGTCCCTAATAAGATTTATACACTGCTCTACAGTCATAATGAGCATGATTAGTCTAGACAGCTATACTGGATGAAAATTAATTCCTTAAAGTAAAATAATCAAATTTTTACATTTTCCATTGGACCAATGAAGAATAAACAGTTAAGTTCAAGACAGTGGATAGTTACTGTACGCTTAGTCATTAAAGCAAAACTAGAAGGTTGGTGGCAAGCTCAAAAACACATCATACGTCTTGTGTATTTACTGAAACCTGGTTAGATTTTGTGGAACTGCTGCTTTGCAATAGCTCCCAAACGAGCAACTCTCACTCTGTCTAGAGTTTCCTTCCATCCTTTTTTCCTTAACTTTTAAGTGCACCAAAATAGAGCATACCTGTTTTTGGAGAGACTGAGGGAAAGAGATCCTTGCTAAGAGGAGGCAGTCACTCTTTCATCTTAACTTAGGAATTTAACAGCTTATGAGAAATGTCATGTTAGTGCAGTTGACTATCTATTTGTAGAAATTACTGCATCTGTAAGATGGATAAATCAAAAAGAAGTCTCTTTTATGAGAACATGTTTATGGCTATATTTAACTGTGCGGCTGTTGACCAGAGCTCAGTGGGTAGCATGAAGTATATCAGCTGAAAAGAAACCAAACATAAGTTATACACTTTAACTGAGATATCTTAAATTGTACATTTACAGCCCAGTTCAGAGCTCATGAAATTCAAAACTAAAGCAAACAGTCCTCAGTCCTGCAAAAGAGCCTGCGTCTTAAATCTTCTAGGAGTTCTTCTGTGTGAAAAATAAAAAGCAACATTGTGTTCTCTACAGTGCTTACTATTTTACTAAATACAGCACTAAATATGTTTGGAAAATCAGATTTTAATTAACGTTTTGTAGGTTGCTTCTCAGATAATCAGTGAGCTGAATTAACTTGTTTGGCAGTGGCGGTGTGTTTTTGCTGGTGAGCTTGCATATCCCTTGCTTTAGTACTGTTAACCTTAGCCTCAGTTCTCCTTTTTCCTATTCTGAGTTACCCATTTTGACATATCTTAAATCTCTTCAGGTATGTGTCTACTTCTATAAATGCCGTTACAGTGCTTTAAAACCTTCTGAGAGGATTTAAACAACTACTTCATTTAGATTTATATGCTGTATTTATGTATTTATTAGCTTAATCAGAGGGCAGGCCTGACAACAGCCTCAAAGTGCTACCCAAATATAAGTAATTGCAGAAATGCTTTCTTTGGTCGATAGGAACTTGCGCATCCTATAAATAAGTTCAAAGGGACCTAAGGAAGTCAGGTGCCATTTGAGATGACTGGGAATTTGGTAACTGATTTTCTTAGGCTCCTCTGAAAATACCAGCTGATGTCCTCAGTGTTTTAACCAGCTATCGTTCCTCTTCCTGCCTTCAGCTCTGTTGGTGCGGACTTCACCGATAGGTGTGGGCTTGCAGTTTGGAATATCACAGTGAAAATGCACAGCAACATCTAACTCGGTGCAGCATTGATAAAACACACTGTGCTATCTTGAGAGAACATCTATCGAGGAAGAGAATAAAATAATTTCATGAGAAAGTATTAGGAATTAGGAATCCAATCCATTCCGTAGTATTTTATGCGCATTAGCCCAGATATTCTTAAGTGGCTGGCAATGTGGGTGCTACATAAGTGAGGGCTCATCAAAGGCTTGTTTTCAGTACCCGATTCACACTTTGATTTGAGGTAGATTTGTAGAGGCTTAACATCTTTGAAATGGGGTCTCAAGGTGATGGAGGATGAGCACGCAAAGTTGGAAATTGTGTCTATAAACTGACAGAATATATATGGGATGCTGAAGTGTATTCCAGTGCTGAAGTGTATTCTTCTTTTCTGTTAATTATAATGATAAATCTTAAAGGGTGTCTTTTTTCCCCTGTACATTCTTGTCCTTTTAATTCTTCAGTGATCTCATTACCTTTTAACGGAGTTGATTTTCTGCTTTAGTTTCTAGTGAATTTAAGTAACTTCATGCAATGGCCCCTTCACTTTGATTTCTTCCCCTGTGTTGGACTGAGGGGGGGAAAATCATGATTTGTTTTGTTTCTGGAAAACACTGTGAACATGTGAACTATCTGCAGCTGCCCTTGGAAAAGGGCAGTGATTTATTGAGGAAAACTGAATTGCAAAACCTTTTTCCTCCCCAAAATCAACAGCTTGACTGCGTTTAAATAACTGACTTTTCATATCCTTTCATCACACACAAAGACCTAATCCTGAGACTACTTGAGCCACCAATGTAGGCTGTGGCTGAGACCACCACTGAATGTGCCATTCCCTTCTCACCACACACAAAACACATTGACTGCAGCTTTATGAAGTGAAAATGCTGAAGAAAAGGAAAATGTGAAGGAGGTGTCCACAGTCATTTCTTTTTAAAAAAAAATAAAATAAAAGGAGGGAAAAAAAAAAGAAAGCTGCTGCATCTGGATATTAGGAACAAAAAGTGCCTCAGACTGGAATAATAGCTTGGGTCACTTGGTTTCGTATGTGCAAAAGAGTGGAACTGCCGTTGCTTGTTTCAGTACCGCTGACCCCTGCATTTTATTGTGTGAAGATGTCAGGGAAAGTGTGTAGAAGGAATTCCAGTATCTTTTAGTTTAACAACTACTTTGTTATTTTGTGATTCCTGTGAGGGGTAGGGATTTTTTTTTAATTTTTTTTTTTCAGTTTAGTGAAGTTTGTACGTATGTATGTGCGAGATGGTTTCAAGAGATGCTTGTGTTCATTAAAGAGTAGTTCTTTGTGTGTGTTTGCATGTGAAATATAATCGTAAAACACGTTGTGGTAACACAACCAGTGGTAAGATATGCATTAAATGCCAGCAAGTTCTTTATAGCCTGGTACGCAGAGCAAACCCATGTCTTGGAGACACTATTTGGTTACCCTTCTGGTGAGTCCTGATAGTTTTGTATGATGGTTATATCCCAAGACTGCAATTAAGCTGAGGTTTAAATAATAAAAACAAAGTTTAAAAATAAAAAGAAAAAAAAAATTGCTTGCTGGCACTTGACTACTGAAATCTCCCTGTCGAACTAAAATTCTAGCTGTACGTTCCCAAGATGCATATTACAGCATCTGCTAGTATATAATGAAAAGCCAATTAAAACTGAAAGAAAAATAGAGCTTTCTTTTTTATTATTGGTTGTTTTTGAACTCTAATTTGAGAGAAGATTGAAATGATCATTGTAAAAAAAAACCTTAATTTCTAGTATAGTCACTTGATACTTGTATGTACTTTCAATTTTGCCCTTTTTTTCCTATAGAATTCAAAAGGGATTATTTTAGAAACAAAAAAAAACCCTGTCTATCCTGCCCACCCTGTCATCATCCATCCCTCCCCCCTTCCCCAAAAGAGGGGTGGGAGAGGCTTGGGTTGCACTTGTGTCTCCAAGACCAACCTGCAGGAGCTGTGAGTTTAGCATAGACACTTGTCTAAATAATGCAGTTCTTCATTGACCTTTTGCTCCTCTGACATTGAATGCCTCGATTGTTAAATCCCAGTAGCCAATTAGTCTTCTTGATGGCGACCAGCAGTGGAGATAATCTATGCCAAAGCTAAGGCTGGTCTTTGCTCTGGACCTGTCTTATACCTTTGAATTTAAGGATGTCTTGCCTCATATGAGCTGCATATATACTCACGTCGTTCATATGTGTATAAGATAAGGCATGTAAAGTCTGGAGTCACTGCTGATAGGTAAATTCCTGTTTACATGGACCTCAGTTTTTCTCAGGAAGGCTAAGATCTGTTTTCACACAATCATGTGCAATCCATCCCAATCCTTTTCCTCACCCCATTTTTTCCTGTTTACGTGGGTGCATAGAATTTTTATAAAAATGCACATGTATCTCGTTTTCCACATATTAATGTCAAGCCAACAGATATCACTGCAGTAACAAAGCTAATTACAGTGGAAAAATAATGTAACTTTTAAAATATTTTAGGGTTTGTATTTATGTAGTAAGAAATTTGGAAGATGTAACCCCATATTTAACACAACAGGATAAAATAATACTGAAAAATGTGATTGCACTACCTATTTGTCATCTTGCTTCCTTTTGTGTCCTTTACTGCTATTCTTTTTCTTGTTCATCTTACCTCTTTTATTTTTAGTTTTTATATTTCATTTTAATGGCAGATACAGATACTACTTCTGTTACTGGGCTATTGCTTTCATTTTTTTCAATGAAATGTGGAATACTGACATTCCAAATACAGTACTTTTCAGAAAAATATAGCCAGCTTTCACTTGGTGGAATTCTGTATTCTTTGTCTAGAGCATACAAGTCTTGTAAGATGCACTCTTCCTCTTCATTTACCTAAAATTTTCTGCAGGTTGTGGCTTAGTGATAGAAAGACAAAAATGTAGGTTTTCTTATGGTATTTTGGCATGTCTGACTGAAATTAATACATACAAAATTTTGATCAGGTTTAAATCAGCTCTTCTCCATTTGACTTTCTTTGTTCTTTATAGGATTGCTCTCAATTACATTTTCAGCTCCTAGAAAGCCGTAGAGTTGTATGGAAGTCCACTAATGTGCCCCAGCTCTGTGTGATCTGGACTTTTCTCCCCTTTTGGTTCAGGTGGAATTCGTAAGAATTTCAGAGAGAGATTCAGTTTGGCTGAAAGTCTTTGTATGTGTTGGAAGGTATTTTTTTGATTGCTTGTCTTACTGTGAAAGACAGCGAAGAAGTGCTCTGATATAAGTGAAATTTCTCATTTTGGTTCATCTTTATATATATATATGTATTACTTTTTCTTTTGGTGCCCAAGTGGGGATTTTTATTATTATTTATATATGCTTACCTGACTTTTGAAGCATTATTGTAACCTTTCACATCCGTAGCTCAAACTGATTGTTATTTTTAAAGACTTTGGAAGATCATTAACATTTCTAACACTTCACAGTAGCTAGAGATCTTTTAATTCTGCTGTCAGTCATAGAGTGTAACAATCCTGTTCCAAATGGTGATAAGTACAAATCTTCTAGATTGCCTTAAACTACTGATATGCTATAGATAGGATGTGTGTGCTTACAAACAAAGTAGGATTTCACTGTTTGGCGAAAGGACTGGAGATTTTACTTCTGATTCAAGAGGGAAGGGGAAACTTTGAGGTAATTTGAATTATTAAGCCATATAACTGCTGCGTGTGTTAAATCAGGATGTGTATTTATGCCCCAAACAAACATGTGGGACAAAGAATTATCTTTAGCAGAAAAGACTGCATCTCATAAAAATGTGCTGCCAGGGTTATGTGTACATCACGTGCAGGATGTAAGAACTGTTTTCGTGCTTTTCATGAGATCCGACGCTGATACTGTGGCTGGCTGGGGAGCTCTTCTACATCTGATTTAAAAATTCCAGATGAGTTCCTTCTTCAAAAGACAGTGGCTGCAGAGTGGGAAGTTTCATACAGCAGAAGAGGAGAGTTCACTGGGGAACTGAGAATGTCAAATGTCCTTGGGAAGCTTACAGCTCTTTGTCTTACATTTACATTACAAGTTTTGTATCACTTATAATTTTTGATTAATTTGGATTGCACTCTTGGAATTGTAAAATTCGGTGTGTGGGGATAAGCTCTTCCAAGGGCTAGATGATGGCTGTTCCCACACACTCGAAGAATAGGGTGCTGAGTGCATTATCTTCCACAATCATGTCCCATTTTCATTTTTTTTTTTTTTTTTCACACTGGGTTTTGAAATCAGTCTAATGTTTAAACAAACACAGCTCTTATTATAAAAGTCACTCCTTTCATGCTAAAATAAAGGATTTAGATCTTCCTTTCAGAAACTGAGAATGCGCTGGCTTTGGTATCTGATCACATTGTCCATTCTTCTGTTCAGCATAACATAACATGGGGAAAAAATCAGTTATCTTACTGATAGAGGTCTGAATTTGGGGGTCAGACCTGGTATCAGTTGTTTGCTTTGGTATGTATGTGTGGATGGTTTTCTTCAGAATTATGAATCAAGAGTTTATTCTGAAAAGGAAAGTAGTGTTTTATCGCACTACTGGAGCTGCAAAGCTCTGGGAAACTGGGGGGGGAACACCAAAAATGGGCTAAAAAGCATTTTTTCCATCTCTGCTAGGAAGGGGAGTAACCAGAAAAAGAACAGAAGGTAGTGTATTTTAAATAGCAAGAACAAACATTAAAATGCTTAAAAGCTTGTAACTGATGTCAGGCTGAAGGACCGTGTTACTGAAGAACTGGTATCCTTTCCAGCAGGAGAGCCCGCAGTTCAAATGTAACAGAAAGCTTTTAAAATTGCTGAGATTGAATTGAACTGACTTCTGGCCAAACAATTAGACTTGGCTGAGCAGGAAAGGTCACAAAGTTGAAAATGAGGTATTCTTAGGGCAGGTGGGGGCTGCTCTGGCATCAAGGGCAAGAGGCCTGGGGCGGAAAAGTCCATAGAGCTTAAAGCCAGAGTTGCAGCACTGCAACATACAGAGCAGCTGCGTTTGTGGTGAGCAGAATTTTGCCAGACATTTGGAAGAACTGGGGAAAAATATGCACAGTAGAGACAAACAGGTTACACTAATGTCATCGTTAGTTCAGAGGAATCCCTTGCAGGGACGGTGGATATTATTTTAGTAAATAAGCAAATGGACTATCACCCAGTAAGTAACCACACTAAGTAATGCTGATGGCCCATCTAGATCAGTGTTCATCCTTCAGCATTGGCAATAGGAGATGCTGCCTGGGGAGACCACGGGAGCCCGACTGCTTCCTGTGGCCCGTTCCCTTTTTGATACCTCAGTATTGGCCATCTGGTGATGGAGGTGTCAAACTGCCCTTATTGTATGCACTTTTTTTCAGCATTTTGTATTGGCTGTGAGATCTGCCTCCTATAATCTGTTATGCAGTGAAGTGTTTATTCAGTTTTGATTTTATTCTCTGAAAAAAAAATATATCACTGAAGGAAAAAACTCTTTTAGAAGGGTTGAAAGTAGAATAAGGCCAAGGACAAATATTGGTCAATCAGTCTTTGCTGATGAAATACTAAACATATGAGTAAGAATGAAATAGGAAATGCACCATGTGTAGTAGTTTCTTTATTCCTTAATTTCCTTAAGAAAATGCCACCCATTTGGCAGCGGGGACTGGCAGAGGGGTTATAAAAGTGTGCTGGGAACCTTGGAGTAACTGGGTCAGCCAGCAGTGACCACACATGCTGCTGTTACTGAGGGAGCATGGGGTGTGTTAGACTCCTTGTTTACGTACAGAATCCCTAGGCTGATAGGGTGGAAAGGGATGTTTTCCGCTACCTGAGAAGAAGAGAAGCTCTGGGAGGGTTGGCTGGTGCCAGGCATTTTTCTGTATGGTTATGGGCAGGTTCTGGCACGAGCTGTTGAGAAAACAAAGCATGTGCGTACGCGTGTTGTACACTCTCTGCTTGTTTCCTACTTGTTTCCTCAAACGACCAGGTGAAGTTGTGCCTGGCATCTGAGGTGTTTCGCGGGAAGATGTATTTGTCGTGATACAAAGGGCACTGTAGTTCGTGGGAGTAGTTTTTGTGCCTGTGTATTTTTTTTCCCTTGGGAGAGGAACAGTATAAGGATAGCCAAGGGACTGTGGATATTGAAAGAAGAAAAAAATCAAACCTAAACAGCAAAATGTATTCACTTCTTATTAGTAAGAGGAGAGAAATAATTTTTGTAGGGAAATCAAAGTAACACTATGACAAGCTCCCCATTAACTTCAAGAAGAGGAACTCTCTCCTATGGATCCTCGTTGCTACGCTGTGCCTTGCTTGCCCAAATCACTGAGAATACTTTGTGTAGACATGCTTAGTGGGCACTAAGTGCCATAGTAGCAAAGCATTTGAGAAAATCAAATTAGAGGTCCTAATGGGGAGTTTTTACTGCTCATAAATAGAAAAATAGGTTGTGCAAAGACGTTTACAAGCATAGGTGTCGGCTCTGTCCTTTTTCCTGAACGGGTCGGTATTGGAGACGATGGCTTCCACGTGCAGTGGATATGAACAGGAGCCGCATGTAGAGATGCGTAAATAGAGGCTGTGGCTTTGGCTCCGATAAAAGCTTGTGTTTTCATGGAAAATCTCTGTTAGCTGGAACTAAGTTATTGCCATGGTCAAAGGGCCCTGATGACAAACTTCACGAGTGAAGATAATTTATTGTTAAAAGGAAAATAACCTCTATATGATGTAGGAATTTCATGCAAACTTTTAAAAGATGAATATTTAGAGAGTCAGAAAGTCCAGAGCTTGCTAGTGCATGTGTTTCTAAAGCATCAGTACTTGGAAGTCTCAGACAACGTATGGATATGTATGTATTTTGAGAGCTGGGGCTGAGACCTGCATGAGATCTTAGCACAATGTGCCAGAAAGCCTACTTTAACGTTTATTGTAGGGTGAAAGAATAGTGATGATAGGATGCTGTTTAAATACAACAGAATGGTGGCGGTGCCAATGTATTAAAGAAAACACCCTTTTTGCTGTAAGGTCACTTGTTAAACGTTTTAAAGAACACTTGGACACAGTTCAACATGATCTCAAACAAATATTAAGGCTTCTCACTTACTGGCAAAATGCATGCCAAATGAATAAGCATGTTGGTTGCACAAAAAAGCATCTACCCTGAGGAGCTAAGTGTATGCTTGTTCACTTGGAAAAACAACGATCCAGAAAGGCTATCTCATAGAGACAAGAATAAATAGAAGGTACTAGCATTAAGAATGTGATTGCTAATTTCAGACACATTTCCATGGTAAATCCGACAGACGTGTTCAGGCCATTTGCAGTGACATGGATTTACTCACATAACCTCGTGGGCTTATTATTACTAACAGCAAGATTCTGAGGAGGAGAGAGCATCTTATACAAGATAACACGAGCTTGCTGTTTTTGAAGCTTGCAGTATTTAGCTCTTACATTTTTTTTCTTTCAATCACTTTATCTGAAATTAAAATTTTAATTTATTTCCAAGCTATGCTTTTTTCCCCACTTTCAGTGCTGTGGTTGTCTTGTCTTTTCTTTATATTCCCAAATCTTCTTGTGGATATGCATTTTCCTAAGGTTAAATTAACGCTGACTGAGGGCTGTCATTCCCGTCGAGGATTCATGTCACTGGACCGTGTCTGAGATGTCTTTCAAATGTTGGAGTTATATGCAACATTTTTCCTCCTCTGCTCATAAGTCTTGCTTTTTCTAGACAAATCTCTTGCTGATGGTTCGATGCAAGCAATAATGTAAACAACCATATTTCTACCTTTTTTAATCAGTTTGGAAAGAAAAAGCATATATTCAAAAGATAATTTAAAGACAGGACTCCACAGTCACTTTATCTGAGTAAAACGAAGTAGGGCTGTTTATGTCCGAGGATTATTGTACAGAGGTAATGGGTTTCTGTGTGGATGTTTTCTGTTTTAGCAATAAAGAAGAAAAAAAAAACTTAAAAATCTACCATGTGGTTAGATATGCTGCGCTGGATGCAGCTGGTCCAAGCTCTGATGTGCTCATTACGATGTCTCCTCACTGGGGCAGCTTGTCCTCTGGTGTGCCAGCACAACCAACCACGCATGTAGTTGGGCTTTAACAGAGCTGCGTGACGGTTGGTCCAAACAGTCTGGTTTGAAAAAGCACATCCAAAAACAAAACGAAGCAAAAGTGTTCAAGGAAAAGGAAAATGTCAGAACTGGATCAGGGATTGATTGTGCGTGCAGTTATTTGGCAGAGCCGATGAGGAAATAATTTTAGCCAGGGGAAGGGGAGGAGGAAGGGGATGCCAAGCGTGTATGGACAGAGTGGGGTTTTGTAGTTTCTTGACCTGGCTTTGTTTCAGACAGCAGAGCCTGACTGAGAGTGCCCTACGTTAATGCAGTTAAGGCTGCTAACTCAAAATCCTGTTTATGAACAGTTGCTGTTATTAAATTAGTATGGCTTCCTGGCAGTGTCCATGGGCTGATAAATCCTTGGAAGCGCATCTTGGGGTCCAGGGAAGAGGAGCTGGGGGGAGGTGTGCTTTGACTTCCACTTAAATATTGATAAAAACCAGTGCTGGATCACTGCAGTCCTTGGGTGGGAATTGGCAGCACGTTCAGTCATCAAAATTTAGGTGTCTGCCTGTTGGGCTATGGATGCTTGGGCTGCAGTCAGAGGGCACCTGGTCCAGTTAGTTGAGTGTTTCTCTAGAGCCTACTGTTGGGTCACTAGTGTCCACTTCAAGGTTAGCTCTATCACTTTCTAAACTTAGGTAAATGGGGCAGGAGTTTAGCTGTGTAGCTCACATGTGGACCCCTACATTCAGGTTTCTGAGTCTCAAGTCCCACCTCTTGGGCTCCACTTGCATTTTTCGAAGTCAAGCATGAAATACTGAGCTTGGGGCATAACTGGTACAGAATAGCAGTGATCTGTGGATGGAAAGGTGGACGTTCTTCTGAGACATCTTTAACTCTCCAGATTTTACATGCGCATTTCCGTCTGTTGACTTTAATGAGTGGCCCAAATGGTTTACAATTTCTTGTAAGATCTCTAATATTAGTTAAATGGTGTAGTTTATGCAACAAAAGGAAAAGCTTACAGCTTGTGATTTGCAAATCTTGTGTTTTTCCAGATTTTTATGGTTCTTTTGTTACCATTTCGTTACCTTGCATTAAATGCTTTTTCTGTTGTGTGGTTGGGATAAGAAATACCTTGTTCTTCCTACAGCAAAACCTTTCTGAGACAGAAACTCCAGGATATCACTCATAGTATCTGTAAGAGTTACAAATCTGTAGATCATCAGAAGATGAAGGGAAGGCACGTGTTTCACACATGAATGTGCTGATCAGAGCATTCACTTCCCCAGAGGCTTATAGGAGGCTATGCTTGCTCTGGTGGAGGACTGCAGTAAGACAGGAGGTTTCTTGAGGAAAAATAAGCTACAGGGAATGGTGTGGCTAACCAAAGGATGAGGAAAGCCTCTCAAGACTTCTGCAAGCAAGGCAATGACACCACCAGAAACAGCACAGGCTTTTCTGTATTCTCAGGATAAAGTATGTGGTCTAAGGACTGCTCCATGAGTGTGACATTCTTCTTTCTCCAGGGAAACTGAAGCAAATTTGAATGTGGACACATTGGGAAGCAAATTAATTAGATTTTCCCTCGCATCCAGGTCTTTTCAGTCCTGGTAGCATCTGCATCTGTTGATTTTTGTGTAAGATGGTCTTGTTTCCAGTGCCGCGTAGATAGCTATAAAATGCAATTACTCGGCTCCTAATGTTTTTTTTAATTTCTCCATTGTTTTCTGCATGGTCATTAAAAAAGACTTGTAAGTGCTGCAATTAAGAAATACGATAAAAGATGCTGGTTTTATAGGCCGTATTTCTTTGATGTAGGGAAATTTCCTATTGTGCTTAGCCATTTGATTTTCAACCCTAAGCTGATTCTGCTCGACAAGGTCTAGACACGCAGTCCTGAGCGTTTCTTGCTGTGCAGACTGGCTACCTCGGTCACTGCTTGTCTCCAGAGAAGGGAGCAGTCGGACCGCTCGTGTTACCATTACCGTCAACCTGCTGATTTTCTTGGGTCCTCCTGCTAGCACACGGTGATTCTGCTAGAAGTTCAGCCGAAGAGGTTGGTTGTCTGTTGTGAAACTCAGGAACTAGAACCTTTGCCTTACCTCACACAGTAGCTGCATGATTAGAGTCTGCAAATAGTTGTGTCTGGCTTTCAGACTACTTCATTAAGAGTTAATTTATATGCAAGTTTGGTTTTCCAAAAAACAACACACATGACTGATCCACCCTATCATAAATTTTTATAATGATAAGGTGGTGCAGGCTCATCTAAAATTCCTTCCAGAGGCGGTGTCAGATTTTTATTTTAGTCATCCTAACCATCTTTTCCTTCCCTGTATTTTCATCGTAGCAAGGCTTTGTTTACACGAGCTGGATCCTAATAGTTCTATTCCCACCTCTACCGGCGCTTCGCAACACATTGTAGATTATTATCACTAAAACTTCAGTTTAGCGCCTTTTTTTTTTTTACGAAATGTTTTATTTTCCTCGTAATTCTTTTCCTTGAAGCAGCTTTCCTCGATGTTTCCCTTTTTGTTTGTGGCTGATAGTGTGAGGAGGCAGAACAGAGACTGCTTTTCGTGCCTGCCTAGGGATCAGACAGATCGGCTCGCAGTACAGCAGAGGTCACTGAGCGAGAAGGGGAAGGCAGGAGACGAATAAACCAGGTTTGGGAGTGAGTTGTCAGAGGGAAGGAACTGTCTTGGATCTCTGTTGAGGATGGAGGTGGGGGAGCCTTTAGAAATTAGGTAACATGGATGGCCAAAAGGCTTGGCAGAGACAAGGAGTAGTACTGGGGAAGCAGTTGTCTAGAGAGTAGGAAATTTGAAGGACAGGAATATGTATTTCCCTTCTTATCCCTTCTTCACAATAAAAACAAAATAGCTCGTGGGGTTCTAATGAATGCTTCAGAAGTAGAACGTGTAGGGAAGGGCTGACAGCAGCGCTGCTGAGGAGTCAGGGTGCTTTGTTTTGCTTTGTGCTGACATAACCATTCGCGTAATTGATCCGAGTGAAACACCGTGCACTCTCACTGCCACCTTACCTCTCCATGATGAAATCTAGGTAAAGTGTTTACAATCTACTCTGTGCATCTAGAAGGTCGAACAACACGATGCCATCAGTAACTTCACCCACTGATGAGCAGTGGAGAAGTACAATACAGCTTCCTTCAGAGCTCCTGTCCCACACCTACCCTGTAGCTATTTTTCTTAATAGATTTATGGGACCCTATAGTGTGCTTTGAGGATCTATGACATGCGAGGCTGTTACGCTGATAAATCTTCTATCATGAGCTAAGATCTTGCCTAGAGCCTAAGACTTAAATTGTGCTGACTCATGCAGTTGTAATGCATAAGGTGTGTGGGTTTGCTCTTCAGTCAGGTGAAATTAGGGTAAAGTCGGAGAAACCTCGAGAAAGCACAAATGCAGGGGAGAAGGTTGTGCTCGGTTTTGGTTGTACAGGGTGTGGGGAGGCTACCAGAAGCGTAACAGGAAACGCACTGCTTGATACACAGTTCCACCTAAAGTATTTGAAAATCCGGGTAGCTCGCTGCTATCCAGTCTGAGCTGTTTGTTGCTTAACTGCTCCAACTTGAGGCATCGATAATGGGACAGACGCCTGCAAGACACACATGCTCAAGATACAATGGTCACTGAGGCATTTTTGGCATCCAAAAATCAAGCAAAGAGAAAATTCAGCTGGAATCCACTTACGCATCATATGTGATGATGAAGAAGGTGGCTTCTACACAGTCTTTAAAGAGATATTTTGGAAAATACTGCCAGCTCTAAGAAATTTGTTAATGAATATAATACAGGGACTTAGCATTGAGCTGGAATTTCTGTGGTCTGTTTTTTGTACAGGGTGGGTTTCTGTTTTGTGTGTTTAGATGTTTTTTTCCCTTTTCCAGGAGCAAATAAGCACACCCTGATTTCAGTATGCCAGGAATCCCCGAGCTGGTGTCCTGAAAGGAATTTGTGTGCAGATACTGTTTTTTTTTTTCCATGATATATTAAAACTGAAAGTTTGATGTGAAGGATGTAAAATGGTCTGCAGTGGTCTACATTTTAACATAAAATTTAATTGAAAAATTTGGGCTGGGATCCACTGACGTAAACAATGTAATTTCATTCCACACTATATCTAGTTTTCTAAGAGGAAATTCAGGCCTAGCCCAGCCATCCATCCTTAAGCGAACCTGGTAGAACTAGCCTCTTGTGAAGCTTTTCATTGCAATGTTTGACAATGTTTTCTTATTGGCAACGTTTCACAATACTGTCCTTTGGAAAGAGAAAGTTCACTTTCTCTGATACCATGTTTTCTTCTTACATGAGGCACAGTTGTTTCTATTAAAGACTTAATAGAAAAGTGTGTCGAAAGTCAGTCTTTCAGTTGTCAAGTCTTTTAACTGAAAGTCAGTCTTTCAACTGTCTTTCTTCTGACCTGGATAAAAACAATTTACCAGATAGCTTGGGTTCATCAAAGATGATTTATCTATTCCATTAATTACTTTCTATTTTGTTACAGCAGTCACAGAATAGCCCATAAAGTGAGATGCTAATGTTCAGTCGATGAATTTTGTAAAGATGTTTCTTAAATAACAAATAACAAATAACAAGAAAGCCATAAACTGCACAATTAGTCAATTTATGTATTACTGTAAATTCTTCAAGTTGCTTAAAATTAGATGTAGTTCATGTTACACAATGCATCCACTCTAAAATTTGGTAGTTTTGTTTAAACATTTAAGTGTTTCAATAGTGTTAAACGGTTTTATACATGTTCTAAATTAAGTTCTTCTGGCAAATATTTTTTTTTATTATTTTGTTTCTATTGTGTTGCAGACTCTCCTACAGATTTTTGGTGTGGTAGCTGTGGCTGTGGCAGTGATTCCTTGGATACTCATCCCCTTAATTCCGCTATTTATTCTTTTCATTTTCCTTCGACGATATTTCTTAGACACTTCAAGAGATATTAAACGTCTAGAATCCACAAGTATGTAGCTTGGTGGGACTTGATGTTAGTTTGAACCCTGCTTACTATTATGTGAAATGCTAGCATTTTATAGGCAATCCATCAAAGATTCTTTTGTTAAGAAAATAGCTTCCTTATTGCCTTTCTTCTCAACTAGTGACTTACATGCTTAACTCCTGTTTCATGTAATGATAAACCTTAGGTATGTCAGTTTAACAATCTATAAGTAAAGTTAGTTATGAGCATGCTAAGTCACTGGTCTTACATGCATATATATTAATGGTGTTTTTGATGTAATCTGATTCTCGTGCCTGACTTTAACTTGACTAGGATAGGAACTACTAAGCATTACCAACAACAAACATGTTTGCCTCATGTCATTAATAAACCTCAAAGAATTTCTTTAGTGACAGTAATTGTTAAAAATTGAAGACCTTTTTTTATAAATTAATTTGCCTGACTGATTCTGACAGAGTAAGAGGACTTTGGTCAAATATATAGCATATTTACTCTAAAAGTATGTGGTATGGTAACTTGTATGGTTAAATACAAAGGATTAAAGCTTAGTGTGGTACAAAAAGAATTAAATGTTGCCCTTGAGCTATTGCTACGTTACTCTCATTTCCCTTTGTAGCTCGAAGTCCAGTGTTCTCCCACTTGTCATCATCCCTCCAGGGACTTTGGACTATTCGGGCTTTGAAAGCAGAGGAAAGATTTCAAAAACTATTTGATGCACACCAAGACCTCCACTCAGGTTTGTGATGAATTGACGTGAAAAATCAAATACTTGCTTTGTAGGAGGGAAATATCTTTTGCCCTCAGCGACATGTATATAATGTACATTAAAATCAGTAGGAGCTGTGCATTTGTCTCTTTAGGGTAAAATTTCTATGTTAGAACAAAAAAGTTATTATCTGTCTAGATTTTGAGAGTTTACTTTGGGCTGTAATATAATTTGAAATACCCGTGCTTATGTTTTAACAATGTCTAAGATAAACATTTTAAAGTGTGCCTGATAAGAATATTTAAAGAATCATTTTGACATTTTCCTGGATTCCAGCTTTAAAGGGGGGGTTGGGGGGGGGGGGGAGGATGACAAGTTGTATTATGAAGCATTTAATATTAAGTAATGTGCTAGGAGTGGGCAGAGATAATTAATATCTAAATGATCATCATAGAAATGTTTTGTAAATCCCTCTTCTTTTTTACTTTGAGTGGCATTCAGGGCTTAAACATAAAAACAGTATTAACATGACGAGAAGGTATAAAATATTAGTATTCTGCAAGCAAAAGAAATATGATTTAAGTTTGCACTGAGTTTTTACTATCCATCAATTAAATACTCTGTATTAGAATGTTCTTCAAGGTGCAGCAGAATGCAAGTTTGCAATTCGGTGTTTGTTAGGTAAGATCTTGAATTTCCCTGTCATGAAGTATACGAGTATATCCTGTGGATTTTACTCATTTATGGACTGCTAAGTTTTCAGACCAGAAGAGACCAGATGATCTTTTCTGACTCAGTGCTTATCACATGCCATAGAAACGTGCCCACCTAGCTTTGTGATGAGCCCAGTAATTTGTGACTGAGAAAACACACCTTCCAGGGAGGCAGCTCTAGATTTCAATTTCCTGTTTCTTAGTATTTTCATCTTGCTACTTATTTGGCCAAATCAATTTGTCAGTAGCTGGTAGTAAGAGAACATGTTGGTGTTTAAATTTTATATTAAAAGGCATCTTTATAAACTGCATATGTAAGTTTCACCATACAAAAGGACCGTGGCCTTTTTTATAAATATTTTCTTGTATTTTAGGGTCAGGTCAAAGGAATATAAACACTGTTTTCCAGTCTAGGTTATGCATCTATCTGTAACCAAACTGTCAGTTATCCTCTTAATGAGCAGTTTAGGAATCTGCTTTTGAGATGAAACTTCAGTGCTTAAAATTGCCCTGTTTTGTGCACCTACATGCTTGATGTTTTTCCCACTGAACTAATTGGCGTATGCCACTTCGCTTAGTGTGCATGTGATTTTAGGTCCTCGGACGGAACAGTTTGGGCCTGGGCAACGAAGGAGGCCAACAGCATCCTGAGCCCTGTCAACAGGAGCACAGGCAGTGTAAAGAGAGATGTGATTATCCCCCTCATTTAGCGTTTGTTAGACTGTATCTGGAATTCAGTTTTGCAACCCCAAATACAAGAAACATGCTAACAAACAGGAGTGAGCTCAGTGGAGGGGCCACTAAGAGGGTATGGGGACTGTGAGGAGAGGTCTCCCCATGAGATGAGATGAGGTTGAGGAGACCAGACATCTCCAGCTTGAGGAGAAGGGTTAGAAGGGACCTGATAGCTGCCTTCCAGTGCCTGGGAGGATGTTACCAAAAAAGACAGAATCAGGCTATTCATAGTAGTGCATGGTGGGAGGAGAGATATAACAGGTATAAGTTGAAAGGAGAGGTTTCCGCTGGATATGAAAAACTTTTCACTGTGAGGACAGTCAGGCAGAGGAGCAGGTTGTCTGAAGACATTGTGCAGACTCCATCCACTGAGATATTCAGAACTCAGCTGCGTAAGGCACGGGGCAGCATGATCTGTCCTCAGAGCTGATCCTGCTTTGAGAAAGAGGTTGCACTAGATATCTCCTCAGGTTATTTCCACCCTGAACGTTTCCTTGATACTGAATGTGTGCGAACCATATCTGATAGAACAGGATTAGCCTTTCATACGAGCTCACAGAGTTGGAGTGTTGGCTTCTTTTAAGTGCTCCAAAGAGGTTTGAACTCTTCCCTGCATCATAGAAGGCTCTTCCAGTCAGCAGTGTTCTTGTTTAGTGCCTTTGCCTGGACTAGTCTCCTCCACTCTATTTAAGGCTGAGCCTGGAAAATGGGACACTCCCTTCAAACCCTGGTTCAGGGGTGGCTATGAATTTGATGTTAAATAACCTGTAGATAAAAAACATCTGAAAGACTTGAGGTCTGACCGAAGCCCGAGCTTCCTTCCTGCCAGTGCGACATCTCTATAAGAGAGCTCTTGAGTCATCAGCAGTTGCATCATGATGAGTTTTTGTTAGTTCCCAAGAATGTCATGTTCCTGCACACAGTGGCCCCGATTACACAGGGAGATTGCGGAATGATCCATCTCTAGCAGACAATTTAGTGCACCTTCCTGTAAAACAGGATCAGTGGAGCAAAACCATGGAGCTGAAAACCTACAACACAGGTGTCCCATTTCCTGGTCTTACAGCTATGCTATTGCACTAAAAATGACCCTTCATGTCACCAGGAAGCTGTTGCTGGCTCTATTTCCTGGGATACTCCTGGGATATCTCCTGGGATATTTCCTGGGATATTTCCTGGGATATCTCCTGGGTTTCAGAGAGGTACTTAGATTTTCATGGTGAATTCCATTTCTCAAACGAGGTTTGTGACTTGATGTGTCTCTCCTTTCTGCATATATCATTACCTGAGCCCAGGGATATGACTGTCCGTGAAACCATACCAAGTATCTTTTGTTTAATGAAACCAGCTGCTAAACCAGGCACATGCAGTTAGAGCTGATGTAAAGAGGTCACCAGCTCTGGCTTCCACCTGGCTGCCTATTGCCATCCTCACTCCTTCCCCCCACTGTCCTCCAGGGGTTACCTGCAGTTGTGTTGGCTGAGTTGTTGATTTGTTCACTCCATAATTCGACTATCCAAAGTGGTCTGGCATAAAAAGAGACTTAACCTCCTCCCTTTTTTGGGGGGAGAGGATTTTTTTAGTTTGAGTCTTTCCCAACACTGGGCCAAGGAAAATTTGTTCAGTTGAAACAGCACTGGTTTTTAGCATGTAGTAGCAACAAGCAACGCAGAAAGGGTTGGGATGGTAATCTTTTACTGTGACTTGGTAGCAGCTGGAATGATTCATCCAACTGCATCGTAAGCAATAAATAATGCCATACTTTGTTACGGCCATTTGACTCCTGTTTTTGGCCCTGAGTTCAAACATTTTGCCTTCTGTATTCGATATCTTTTGCTGCTGTCCCCTGTATCTTGTACTTCAGAATATCTGTCTGGGATGGAATTTAGCACCGAATTGTGGACACCTAGGTGTAAGTGCTCAGTGGAAATGTCCACCTGTGAGCTTCTCCAAAAGCAGATATGCTCATTTGGCCAACTGGACAGCTCTGTAGCTCCACTGAACGTATTGAGTAGCTCTTCTCTGCCTATAATGGGAGCTTAACCAGCTGCAGCTGTCTTCTAAAGACTTGGCTCTGACAGTTGTGTTGCGATACACTGTTTAAAAGCCTGTAGACCGTAGTCTGGCTACAGCAAATGTAGTTGTTCTTCTGCTTTTTGTACAGAACTCCCATCCCAAATCCACTACAGTCAGGGAAAGGCTTCCATTTTAAATAAACGGGCTGTGCTTCAGGCCTTGAATGTTCTTCTTTTTATTACTGTGTTTTATGCTAGCCCTGGTTGCTGCTAGTGTGAAAACTAGGTCAGAGTATTCCAGGAAAACTGGGCAGTATTCTGATCATCATCATCATAAAGATGTGCGCTTGAAGATGACAACTTCAAATGAAGGGGGAAAAAAAAGAAAGAAACTCAATATCAACATGAAATAATTTATTATTATTATTATTATACAACACAGTTTTCTAATGATCACTAATGTCTTTGCAAAATACCATTTAGAGGCCTGGTTTCTATTTTTGACGACCTCGAGGTGGTTCGCTGTGCGTCTGGATGCCATCTGTGCCATTTTTGTTATAGTGGTTGCTTTTGGTTCCCTGCTTCTCGCCAAGAGTAAGTACAGATGTTAGAAAGAGTTCACCCATTAATTACCATGTATAGTGATGTCTAATTCTTTTTCATAGTTTACTGTTTCTAATTGTTTAAGGACTGTAATTAAGTTAAATGTTTCTTTCTAGATCATGATCTCTTCCTCAGTCTAGGGCATTGGGTCCGTATCTTCTTTTCTGCAAATACTGGAGGCAGTTCAGACATCTTCCAGGCTTAGGCATGCAACTGTCGTCATCCCCAAATGTGCAAACAAACTTGCAGATCTGTAGTCTTTGCTTTTGTTGAGATTCTGGCTTTCAGAGCAATAACAACAAATAAATCTTTTTCCCCACCTTTGCCTTTCTTTTTTAGCCCTACAGGGCTTTGCTTTTCATACTGAAACACCCACAGAGCTGCTTCTTAACAACTTTTTTCCTTTCTGCACATGGCACAGTAGGCCAAAAGGCAGACTAAAATTCCTAGGGATACTTGTCTAATACCTTGGATCGGCAGGATAGGCCAGTTGGAGAAAGAAAATCACCTTGTAATAATACATTTTATATTCACTGTCACTCATGAACTGTCATTAGTATATGCATCATCCAGGATGTAATTGGGTTAGATGTACTAGAACAAGATAGTCATCTAAAGTATGAAGGAAGAAGTAATTATCTTGGACATGAAAATTAGTGCTAATTTGCTGTTTTTGTTTCTTTTCTTTTTCTTTTGGATATGTTCTGTATATGCATGTGTGCTTTAAAATTTGAACGCTCTGTGCTGCTTGACACTGAAAATTTTGAGCTAGGTTTGAATTTATTAGAATGCAAAAAGACAAGTCAAAACAATGGTCCTGAATCTTTTCTTGCCTCTGGATAAGGAGTAGCTCTCTTGAAGTCAATAGAGCTATGCTAGGATAAAGTTCAAGTTAGTTAGAAGACAATCATGCTTAATATTGGGGCAGACAAAATTAATTTGTTTTATGAGAGCAGACCCACTGAACACAATAAAAGTTTATGTAAATAGGGGAAGAAATATTCTGTCCTGTTATTTTATCTGATCACTTAAAACGTTGCAGAGTTGGTATAAATGTTTGTAACTTATTCTGAGATCATTTTACAATCATTTTTTGCCTGGGTTTAGGGGCTGATGTAAATCCCTTAGAAAATTACTGAAAAATTACTAATGCTTAGCTTGGGAAGGGATGACCTTAGCAAGATATGTAAGTATGGTTTTGAGATTGAGCCTCAGTTTCTAGATAAAGTACAAAACCAAGAATCAAGATTGTCTTTTCAGACATACAGATAATTTCCAAAGCTTAAAATAAAATAAAAATGTTGCAAGTAGCTGTTCTGCCCGGAGCTACTCATCATTGCACAGATGGTAAGTATGGTGTAACCAAACAAAATTCTGGCTGTGATACTTCCATCATGTAAGTAACCTCATGAAAGTGAAGTTAACTAGAGTTTTGTGTAATTACCAGTGTACCTATTTGATTCTCTTTTTCCTTTGTTCTGCAGCTTTGAATGCGGGGCAGGTTGGTTTGGCGCTATCTTACGCAATCACTCTCATGGGAACGTTCCAGTGGGGTGTTAGGCAAAGTGCTGAAGTTGAAAACCTGGTAACGTTTACCTCTTCCTTTTTGCTTCTTGCTTCCTTTTTGTAGTTGTGACATAAAGCCTCAAGGATGGGATTCTTCTTAATTAACTTAGGACTTTAATACCTTAGCAAGCAATTGAGGCACCACTTACAGTCAGCAGAGTAGAGAAAAATAGCCTCTTCTAGGTTATAATTTGTCTGACTGATTTTGAATGTCTATTCAGATGAATCATCCCTCTCCATTGATAGTAGGGGAGCCTTTATAATCACCCTTTAAAGCAGAAGGGGGACTGTCTAGTTACAGTGTAGATATTTGCATTGTATGTAGCTAAAATTACATAAAATTAATCCCTGTATAAGTAAGATTTTTTTCTTAAAGAATTCTTAGATTTGGGATTTTTAATTTTTGTTATGCGTTATTGCATTTTAAAATTTAGTTTATTCTCTCATTGCAATTTTTATAGCCCTGTTAATTGCTGTAAAGGCTTAAACCTTAAATTGGTGCAAGTTAACAAATAGGTGCAAGTATTTAAGCATATATTCTGCTGAGAGTTTTTGTTGTGCTGAGTGTTTTTGAAAATAAATGAAGTAAAATACCCTCCTCCAATTTACAGTATTTACTAACATGCTCTGTTTTGCCTATCTACTTTTAAAGTCAGTGTATTAAAAAAAGTTTATAAAAAGAACATACTACATAATAAGCATGCTTTTCTGTTTTCTGTTGACAATTGAAGGTTGCCTGTAATTCCGATTTGCTGGCCATACTGTGGGAAATACATGTAGTCCTTCAGTGAAAGGAATGAAACTATGTTTAATAACAGATAAATCATAATGTTAGGTTTGCATTTATTTATTTTTTGTCTAGCACCCTGCTTCTTCAGAACATTGTTCAGCCATGAATAAGGGAATGGTGACAGACTTTGGTGAGAAATGGGAAGAAAGCTTTCAGGGTTTCTTTTTCTACCGGTTAGGAAGATTTGGAAGTGTAAATCTGTGGGGTTCCTGTGTAGCGAGTTACTGTGTTTGAAGCCGTGATTCAGAAATGCCTCGGAGGGGGAAGACTCACCATTCACTAGCTGCCTTTGTTGTGGAAAGTTGATCATTTTATGGAGCTATGATTAGCATCAACTTCTTTGACAGGTGGATATCCAACAAGAATCCCTTGTTACTAAGGGCTGATTATATTTTGGGGAGGCAAGAACAGTTCCTCTCTATTCTGCTCTGTTAGTCTTTCTTTACATGTTTTTCTTTGGATCTTATTTTGTAATGTGGAAAGGGCAGGTGGTAGTGAGGTCCGAGAACTTTGGTGGTCAGTGGCTCTATGCCCTAGTGGAAGCCAGGGACGAGCGGTGTCCCTCAAGGGTCTGTCTTGGGACCGGTGCTGTTTAATATCTTTGTCAATGACATAGACAACGGGATCGAGTGCACTCTCAGCAAGTGTGCAGATGACACCAAGCCGAGTGGTGCAGTTGATACAACAGAAGGAAGGGATCCATCCAAAGTACAAGCTTGAGAAATGGGCCCACGTGAACCTCAGGAGGTTTAATTAAGTCCACGTGCAAGGTGCTGCACCTGGGCCGGGGCAATCCCAGAGCTGAGCACAGCCTGGGAGAAGAGCTCAGAGAGCAGCCCTGCAGAGAAGGCCTTGGGGGTGCTGGTGGATGAAAAGCTCCTCACAAGCCAGCCGTGTGTGCCTGCAGCCCAGCAGGCCAACTGCGTCCTGGGTGCACCACCAGAGGGGTGGCCAGCAGGGGAGGGAGGGGACTGTGCCCCTCTGCTCTGCCCTGGTGAGGCCCCACCTGGAGTGCTGCGTCCAGGGCTGGGGGTCCCAGCACAGGAAGGACGTGGGGCTGTGAGAGCAAGCCCAGAGGAGGGCCACAAGGATGGTCAGAGGCTGGAACACCTCTCCTATGGAAAGAGGCTGAGGGAGATGGGGATGTTCAGCCTGGAGAAGGGAAGGCTCTGGGGTGACCTTATTGCAGCTTTTCAATACTTAAAGGGGCTTATAAACAAGATGGAGAGTAACTTTTTGCTCAGTCAGACAATGGCAGGACAAGGGGGAGTGGTTTTAAACTACAAAAGGGGAGATTTTGATTAGGTGTTAGGAGGAAATTCATCACTCAGAGGGTGGTGAGGCACTGGCACAGGTTGCCCAGAGAAGTTGTGGATGCCCCATCCCTGGAGGTGTTCAAGGCCAGGTTCGATGAGACCCTGAGCAACCTGATCTAGTGGATTGCATCCCTCCCCCCACAGTAGGGGGGTTGGAACTAGATGGTCCTTAAGGTCCCTTCCACCCAAGCTATTCTATGAACTCGTTGCCTGGTAATTTCTGGCCTTGAAGCCACTCCAGGCAATGTAAGCCTCCTAGATGTCTTTATGATGGCCTTTTCAGAATCCACCTGTGCATGAATACGGTTAAGTAAAATTAATTTTACGGAACAGATGTATGGGTGAAGGATGCACACCAGAGCCAAAACAGAACTTCTGTTATTTTCCTGAGGGAGAAGAAAAAGTGTCTAGATAGCTCAATTTCTGTTTCTCATCCCTCCAACAAGACTAGGGACAGCAGTAAATACTGCACTTCCTTTCTATCTGGCTTAAAATGCTCAGGAAAACAAGTTTTGCTGCATATTAAGGCAATGATATGGTGAAAGCTATCTTGGATTTTGGAATTGCTTGTGACAAACATATTAAAAAGATTTGCTAGGGGTTAGTGCAGTGGTAATGAAGAAGACAAAAAAGGGAAAATGGAACTGTTAACTTGATGTTAGTAGCCATCATGGATCTGCCTGTAGCTCATATGGCTGTTTCATTTCTAGCTCCGTCTTCCTAACACTCACTGAAATGGTGTCATCTTAGCCAGGACTGACAGATAACTATCACAGCTTAAATTTCTTAACAGTTATGCACATACTTCAAACTGTAATTTATCCCGCTGATTAGAAATTCAGGCTTGTGTATGGATTTATGGATCATGATAGATTGGAGTCTGTAGTAGGACATGGAATATGTTTTTTCTTTTTCTTCAGTAGTATAAAGTAAGTGTAGGACAGTACCAAGCACTCCTATCTGTACCTGAAAGAAAAACTCTGGAAAAATTTACATTGAATCTTTACTGTCAAAATCCATGTACATACATATATATACATGTATGCAGTATATGTGCAATAAACTGGAATTTGTAGATACCTGTCTTCTTTCTTCCCCTTAGATGATATCAGTAGAAAGAGTAATGGAATACACAGATCTTGAAAAAGAAGCCCCTTGGGAAACCAACAAGCACCCACCGCCTGAATGGCCAAGTCAAGGAATGATAGCATTTGAAAATGTTAACTTCACGTACAGTCTAGATGGACCTTTGGTGTTAAGGCATTTGTCTGTTGTAATTAAACCAAAAGAAAAGGTATGTATGCCTATTACAGTAATTAAGCAAATATGATAACTGAAAAAAAGCTGTTATAAAAATACATTATAAAAGAAATGGATGTTAGGAAATCCGATGTGTTATTTAAAAAAAAAATAAGTCATAATCATATTTAATAACTGAAGTTGGAGCCTGTTGATTTCCTGTAAATGTAGCATAAATGCATCTGTGAACGTGGCGTTTCTATGTATCAAAACAAAGGGTTAAACATTCAATAACTTTCTGATGAAATTTGGGTTTCATCAAAAAGTGGCAGACATTCAAAATACCAACAAAACCCAAAGTGTTTGTTCAAATCCAAAGCAAATGGAGCTGCGTTAGGAGATCGGGAATTCAGTAGAGGAAACATAGATGGAATGAAGGATGTCAGCACACAAGGTGAGCAGAGACAATTGACAATAAGGAATGTGTATGTTCTTACACAGAGCCCAGAATGGAAGAGAGAAGAAAGAAACACAAATCAGTTGCATAACTTTAGAATTGGGGATTTTATTTCAGTTCCTTTCGGCTACCAATCCAATTAACTGTTGCTGTTAATTAGATGGGTAGCCAAAAGAAACATAGAAATAAAATTCTTCCTCTTCTGCAAATTTGACTCTTCCTCCCCAGTTTTGACACTATCCCAATTGTAAGAGTGTTGCAGGGAAGGTCTCCCCCACAGACAAAATTAAATTAGAGCCCTGCAGTGTTAATTCATGCTTTGCTACATTTCAAATGCACATGTGCTTTTTTGATTAGGATATCTTCCCTAGGAGGCTGGTTCAGCTCTCTACAATCATTGCCCTGGCCTCACTTATAACATGCTTTTCCATTCAGTCCCAAACCCATTTCATTCCTCAAGTGGGCCTTTTTAATAGCATGCATGTTACAAGAATTCAACCCAACTTTGCTTCATGGAGACAATCTCATGGAATTAGGTACAGACGAGTTAAGAACAGTGTTTAAGAAGAAGAACTGAAGAGATGTTTATCTGCTGTCTACTTTTCTTGCCTATGGGCCATCTCTTCAGCTGCTATATATCACTCTAATGTAATAGCAGACAAGAAGGTTTACATTTCTTAGTGAGAGACGGAAATAAAATAATAATAATAAAAAAGAAAACGGAAGCAAGAGATATTAGCAATGTCTTATTCAGTCCTTGGTGGGGGTAGGAGGAGGAGGGATGACTGGGGGTATTTATTTTTGCTGAGTGGTTATGCTGTGGTTTTGTCATTCTGAAGTGAATTTGTCCAGCTTGAAACTATTGCCAAGAATTTCATGTTTGTTTTCTATGATGTTTTGCACAGTACTGCAGTAGACTGCCACTGTGTAAAATAAATCTCCCAAGCATCTGTGCCCCTTATATTGTTTTTAATTATGGAGAAATGTCTCTTCAGAACCAGGTTTCCAGATGCACTGGGGGTTTCTGCCCATGTGGCTGTCAGTGACAACTGTTGTGCCAGCTTTAAACCCCTGGCTACTTCAGACTTCTGATGGCTGCAGTGCCTCTGATAGAACGAGTGAATTTGAACTTCTGCCTAGTTGTAGTTTTTCCTATAGCTGACCCAGCACCAAGTCTGTGAGGCTGTAGGTGCAGTAAGGATGGAGGCTATAACTTCTAAGAGATCACTTAGGGATTAAGGTGCCTTTACAGCTGCCACCTAAGCTGCATGTCTCTGTTTAGGATCTCCTCACAGTCAAAGCAAGCTAGGAAGATCCTTCTGTTGAACCATCTTTGCTAACATAGCGCAGTCTGCCTGAGGCAGACCAGAGGGTGCACGTGCAAGGAGCTCTGCCAGCAGCCGGCCGTGATTAACCTCTTCAGCCTGGTGTAGCTGAAGCAGAAGGTTAGCATGTGCGGCCATGGTTTTTAAAGACCAGTCTTTGTTTAGGGGGTTTAGCTGAATTCAACAACTTACGAATGAGTATGGACTAACATTGTTAAATACACCTTGCCCCAACAGATCCTAAATCTGAGGATATGGCTACATGAAAAAAGTTAGGAGGGGTGAGGGGCTAGATTTACGGCATGGCAGCTGTTCACGCAGATACTCAGCGAGGTTGCCTGAGGGGTAACAAGGGCAGTTTGAGAGGAGTAGCTGACATGCTGTAAATCTCACTCTCATTTTTTGTTCAGATTCACTTTGAAGTACAAGTGACATTTGAGTAATGATGAGTCCAGTATAGCAGGTGTACTCTCGTGTATACACATGGTGTACATCGGGCTACAAAATCGTGCCCAGATGATTCCTGTGAGGCGGCTGGAACTTCTATTTGCAGACCGTCCTTGTGTTTGCACTGGTTATGAACAGAGACCTCAGAAGAATACAATGTATTAAAAAAAAAAAAAAAAGTGTATAGCGAGAGCTGTTTCAAATTCATGTCAATTTTCAGCAGCCTGTAGTCAATTGGACCAAAAATACAAGTAGATTCTTCTAAATACTGAAGAGCACAGTCCTTTCATTGGATGCCAAACTGAAAGTGGGATTTTGACAATATGCAGAGCAGCTGCATTTTTATTTTAAGTATCAATTTTTTATGTTTTTCTTTATATTCTTAATACAATACTTTATATCATTGACATTTACAGAGAAACAATTGAACTTTTGTTTTCATAACTCTGTATGTCTGTATCCATTCAGCATTTTCTTTTTGAGCTGTAGTGTAACTGCTCATAACTATTTTTCCTTTGTTTCATATCATTTGGTTTGACATCACTTAGAATACAAGATATTTTATAATTTATTGTAACAGATTTGCTTACATTGTGTAGTATCTTTACTAATAAGCACTGTGTAAATGTTAGTTAGTTTATGTACAATTGTACAATAATGAATTTTTGGATGAAACTGTTAAATCAGAAAATAGAAGTAGGAAACGCTGTTTAGATCATGCATTGTAAGTTGCTCCTTGTAATATACTTTTGTAGTGTTTTGTGTATTTTTGCTCAAATGTGAGCACTGCTGCTTTATCTGGGGTCAGTGTCTCTGGCTATTAGAAAGTTTTTTCCTTGCTCTTCAATGTAATGTTTCCTATGCTTAATTTCATTCCAGCAGTCATTACTGCATACATCTGAGTCTCAGGCAGTGGGTAATTCCCTCTGGTGTCTGTACGTATATTCATGAAGGTTTTCGTGTTTCTTCCTCCTTTCTGCACCCAAATCGCTTCGCCAGGCTATATTGTACATGTTTAATCCTCGTAAATCCTTCCTCGTAAAATCAGTATCTCCAACCCATATTAATTTTATGTTGCACTTCTCTGAACTCTTTCCAGTAGGTTGATTTCTTTCTGGAAATGTAGCAATTAGAACTGAGTACAGGAAATAACAAATCCTGCCAAATCAGATCTGTGTAGAGCTACACCCATCACCTTCTATGATACAGTTGATTACTGTAGATTGTTTTCTCTAAGAATCCCTCACCTGAAGACAACATTAAAAAAAAAAAAGAAGAATTTGCTGTTCAAGTAGTGTTTAATCACCACTAATTATGTCTCCTCTTACTTATTAATGGCCCTACTTTCTCCTAAGTCTTGATTTTATATGAGTATTAATGAGTATTCTCGCCCCTTGTCATTAAAGTTAGCAATCCCATATTTTGTGTTGTCTCTACCTCTTGTTTTCCGAAAGCATTATTTTTTCACATTGCACAGTTTCTTATTTTTCCTTGGGGAACCTATAGAAGCTTGAATCACTATGATTTTATTATTCACTGTTTCACGTGTGTGGACAAGAATTTCAGCTTGCCCATGCAGTCTTGTAGTTTCAATGTTTGTATCCTCTCTCCTGAAGCTGTCTGAAGCATGAATGCTGTTTATAATCCTACTGCTAGTTTTAGCTTTATTTTGGCTCTAGAGCTTGACTACTTTACAGAACTTCACCTTAACCGTACTAAGCAAAATCAGTCTTAGTTATGTAAATTGGGAATAGCACTCGTAAATTATTCCTGAAATGCTTTGTAAGAGTCCTTTTTTGGATTGAGAAGTGGATGCATGCCTGAAGTGATTTGCCTAATGTCAAAGAGCAAACGAGGTTTAGTGTAAAATTGGCTAGCTTGAATCACATTACTCTACTCACTGAGCTCCTTTATCTTGTTTATACAATAAAACACAACACCTTAAGAGAAAATCTTTGTTAGGAAAATATTTCTTTCACCTTTGAATGATATGATCCAAGAAATCACCGAGGATCCAATTGTCACCTGAATCCCAGCTGATCTGGGGGGGGAGGTTTTTTCCTCATGAAAAAGAAATGTTAATTATGAAGTAGTTTTATTTGATGCTTGTTCTATTATAAATCCTGTGATGTTGTAAAACTATTGCTTGACATATTAATTTATCCTGCAAGGCTGTTGGTTTAATTGTACAAGCTTGGTTTGTTCTGTAGGTTGGAATTGTGGGAAGAACCGGAGCTGGGAAGAGCTCTCTTATAGCAGCCCTCTTTCGGTTGGCTGAACCTGAAGGAAGGATCTGGATTGATAAGTACTTGACATCAGAGCTAGGCCTTCATGACTTAAGGAAGAAAATTTCAATTATACCTCAGGTAAGAAACTGACTTGGCTATACACATTTTTCCTATAGCCATGTAGTTTTTAAAGTGCTTTGCCAGGATATGTTCCACATGCACCCCCGTGTTCAGTAGGTATGGAAATTTCTGCAAGGCATTAATCTGAGAGGGTGGCTGGGCACTGGAACAGACTCCCCAGGGAAGCGATCATGGCACCAAGCCTGTCAGAGTTCAAAAAGCGTATGGACATCACTCGCAGACATATGGTTTGATTTTTAGGTGGTTCTTTGTGGAGCCAGGAGTTAGACTGCGTGATCCCTGTGGATCCCTTCCAACTCAGGATATTCTATGGTTCTCTGGTTCTTACTTGAACAAGGTCTTGCTTATTTTAAGATAAATGGAATCAGCTTTGGGGACTGGAAGATTTTCTTCCTAGTTTTGTTCCCTGTCTATTCCTCTGGCGTAAGTGCAAATGTATGTTAGCAGTATGCTGTCCTCCATGACTGGGAATGAGCAAAGAAAATCTGGTGGGAATACACCAAGCTTCAGCAATCCTCTGAAAGGATCTCCAGAGTTGATCCTTTGGCAGAAACTGCCTGATGCATTGCTGAAGCTTTCTTAACAAGGGACTTTAAGGGGCCACATTCACCTCTGTAGTCACCCCTGTACAGCCTGACTGAGGCTCGATCTTGAAAGAGCAAATGTGCTGACTGGAAGCGAGCTAACAGCCTTCCCATTAGTGGGAGAGGGCTGGAGAGGAGGAGAGCAGGGGAAGGGAGAAAGATGAGTCATTATGACCTATAAATAAAATTTTGGTGATCTTCAGAAGCTGAACGCAGGAAAGGCTGCAGTGAAGGAAAAAAAAAATAATATTGGGAATAGCCTCATCTCTGATGTTGGAACAGAAGAATGAATGTTCCAAGAAATCCTGTAGACCAGAAGTGTTGTCTTCTATTGTCTGCCTTTCAAATGAGACAGTGAACCAGAGAAGGGTTATGTATTACCTCAAAACTTCCTGAAGGCAGAGCCTGTGCAGGTTACCATGTTTCATGAGGGCTCTGATCTCTCCTGTGATCCTCCCTCCCTCTCCAGTGGAGAGTAGAAGAAGAGAGAGAAGCTTATATGTTGGAAATGCAAAGTCATCTTTTTGGCAAATAATTCATCTAAGTTGTTCTAGCAGGTAGGTAGAATAGTAGGCTGGAAAGCAGAGGAATTCATTTGCCATGTTTAGCATTAATTCTCAGATCTCTGTATTTTGTTACAGAAGCTGTATTTAGAATCCTTTGACCATTTTTGTATCTGAATGTTTGCTAGTCTGTTGGCAGGATGGCATTCAGAGTGTTTATATTACTTTCTTTAAATTGAGAATCTGATAAAAATGGTAATGAACAGTGGTTTCAAGCCTCCCTACTTACCTGCCTTTTTTTCCCTTTCTCAGGAGCAGGAGTCAGAGAAAGTAGATATGCTATTATTAAAAAAAAAAAAAAAAAAGCCAAAAAACAAACAAACAAACAAGAACACCACTCCCCCAACAATTGGATTGCTGGCTTAGGCAGGCTGCCTGTTTGTTTCTGCATGCTGAGGTATTTGTTTATGCACAGCAGAGGTACCCAGTGGAACTAGTCACCTTTTCATATCTAAAGAGAACTTTATGTGGACTTAAGCTTTTCTTTTTTCTTTTTTTTTTTTTTCTTTTTACACTTGTGCACAATGTTCTTTTCTCCTGAAAATAGATGATCATCAGTTCATTCAAGGTCTACAGCTTTATCAAAGCCCTACCTGTAGCTATTTCAGGTGATTTCTACATTTGGAAGCATTCAACCCAGTTGAATAAAATAGCGTTGACATGGGAAAGCTGCTGGTCAAATACAGTTTCTACACACTGAGTGAAGCAGATGCTCAAAGTTCACTATTTAATTATATGTGGTTTGTTTATTCATACATTGGCTTATCACATGGTTATAAAACTATTTTAATCCTGTAGAATACTGTGATAGGGTTTTCGTCATGGTCCCAAAGGGTTTTAATTGTCTGGAGGGTAGCAGGTAGCATTTCTTTTCCACATAAGGGAAGACTTGTTTTTACTAAAAATATGTGAAACAATGAAGTGTTGCTATTAGGAAGAGGAGGAAGGTTTGGAATAAGGTTTATACTATACTAAGTTGAGTGATAAGCATTGTTTTTGTAGTGCATTAATAACAGTAATGTCAATAATAGAAATAGTCGTGTGATATCAGGCAGTTATTTTGCAGCAAATATCTTTGTAATTATGTGGGAAGCCTTAAAAAAAAAAGGGGGAGAGATATTCATTAAAATCATAACATAAGGCATGCTAAACTAACCCATTCCTAGAGTGATGAGTCAAGACTGATGTTTTCTTATATGTAAGCTTAAATACATACCTGGAGAAATAAAAATGTGCTTAGGCTTCTAATTGCTTGCTTGGATTGAGCTGTGTGAAGGCTGTGTTTGTAAATCTTTTCTATGCAAATGTTGTCTGCCTCCCTGACTGCAAGCATTTTTACAACAATTATTTACAGGTTTGTCTTATTACTTTCCTCTCATAAACCAGACTATTTTAAATAATAATCTGTGTCAGAAACGATAATTAAAAAATATCCTTATCTACTGTTGCAGTACATGTGTGTTGTTAGGACTTTTATAATAGTTATGAACACTTTATAAATTCACTTGCTTATTTTACCAACCTATAAAAATAGATTGAAAAGGAAAATAAGCTAACAATACCTTCAAAAACACACCAAGTGGTGTATTAAAATAGTTATTGTTAGACAAATTACTTTCTAGGTTTTTTTTGAAGAAAAATGTTCTTTAGCCTGCTAATGTTTTTATTAAATCCCTTTGTTCATTCAACAGGTTTTTAGTGACGTTTTGCCAGCATGACAGATACTTTCAAATAATTGGCGTGCCATGTCAAGAAAGGAATACGTTTTTATACCACTTGTGGCATGTCTTGTCTTAGTTAATCCTTTTATACCCCTCAGAATAGTGTAGATGTGAAGACAGTGAGTTAATGTAGAAATGCAGTTCTGATTTGCTGCTGCCATTTTGAGCCAGCCATCACTAGGCTTAGGTGGGATGTCAGTCAGGACAGAGGGTGGTCTCAGAGTAAGCTGAGATTACCAAATACAACTTCAAACATTCTTTAGAAGAAAAAAAAAAATCATTTTGCATAAGATTTCTCCAATTTAAACAAGATTCTGATAACATAGTCTCCATTTATCATTAGTACTATTGGCAGCTATTGGTTTATTGTTGTCTTTGTGTAGTGTAAAGAGGAGTTTGTGTCAGTTTGTGACTCTCTGGTCTGTCAAGTCACCTTAGTGATTACTGACCTGTTGCTTAGGGAGTGCTGGACCAGAAGCCATCTTCCCGCTTCTCAAATAGTCCATTTTTTCAGTGTGCATTGATTTGTGCCAGTTTTTGCCAGTTTACCTTCTGTTACTGGTCTGAATGAGAACAATGGCTGCTTCGACCACAGGTAACCCACACTGGTACCTGAACTGGGAGACCGTACTGATCTGACTCCCTAGTTTATTTTGAGTTAGCCCAGCAATACTCCAGATCTCGATAAGCTTGGTATAATGCTGAAGCCATATAGATGAACTTTTATGTGTGAGTGTAAGATACACATTTAAGCGTATAGATTTAAACGTTGCATTGAAATGGTGAAATCTGTTTCTTTTAGACTTTGCTGGTAAAATTGAAGGGTTTTTATTGTATGAAATGAAGAGTTTAAGAAAAAAAAAAAAAAGGAAAATGAAAATGGCACTGTGAGCAATTGAATTCCTGTCTTGTTTTATTTAGTGTAAACACAAATTTTCAAAACTGCCCAAGCATAATGTAGGAGTGTGACCCCATTGACAGCAGCAGTTTCTGGTTTTCATTAACAATACCAGGATAGCAGTGATTGCGTGCAAGTATATATATATAGCTTGTGGCATCAAAACAGTGGGATGTAAATGCCCATTTGAGTACCGACGTAACTGTGTACTGTAATCTGCAAATAGACCTGCCCTGTTTGGGAAATCAGCTCCATATAGAGTGGCCAGACACTTGACTCCCCCCCCTCTCTTTTCAGTGTGCTAAATGCTCTTTTGCATTTCGTAACAGATAGCTTGTTTTAGGATGTTTCTGTGTTACTGTTGATGTAGGTTAGTTCTGATTATTACCTATTGTGATATAAAACCTGTGTTTATAACACAATGCTAATTTCATTGGGTTTTAGGAGCCTGTTTTATTCACTGGAACTATGAGGAAAAACTTAGACCCTTTCAACGAATACACTGATGAAGATCTGTGGAATGCCTTGGAAGAGGTGACTTACTAAATCTATATTTACAAGCCAAATAACACCATTATGCTTGTGTGCATTGGGTTTTAGATGTTTTCATGAGGTTTGTTAAGGGCATAACTGTTGATGGAAAAAAAATAGAGCATTGTGTGAGTGTAAATGTGTGCATTTGTGCGTGTGTGTAGACATGTATATTGTTATATAAGTCTTTTATGAAAAAAATTATCCCTTGGGATGATGTTTTGGTTACGTTTTGATTCATATCTTAGTTTTAATGAACATTAATAGATTCCTAACAATACGCTTTTTTAAAATTCTAATAACTGACACACTGTAATCCAACTTGGCACTTAGTCATTTTGTGTCAGAATATAAAAGGTAAACCTTGCATAGTTATTGTTGTGTCATCAAACATACAATAGCTGATTTAAAAGGGAGTTACTCATCCTACAATATGTTGACATGTCAACAGGTACAACTGAAGGAGGTTGTGGAAGATCTGCCTAATAAAATGGAGACACAGCTGGCAGAATCTGGGTCTAATTTTAGTGTTGGTCAGAGACAGCTGGTATGTCTTGCCAGAGCGGTTCTAAAAAAGAATCGGATCCTTATCATTGATGAAGCAACAGCAAATGTGGACCCAAGGTAAAAACAAAAAGTCATGTTAAGATGAGCTGTTTTTCTTTGGTATGATCACCTGTGCTGTAGAGATGAACTTAAATACGTTGTGTTTCTTGTAGTTTGTATTGCTGGTCTATGTTTTCCACAATCCTATCATAACTGTCTATTCATATTGGGGTGGCTCACCTTTGGCTCCAGAACAGATGATATGAGCTGGATATGAGCCCAAATATCCCTGATTTCAGTGTGGAATAGGAAGCTTAATATTCCAAATGTATTTGTCCTGCAGCCATCAATAAGAACTTTGCTGGAAATGCAGATCAGTAACATCAGAATAGCCATGAAACTAAGTTGAGTTCTGTTGATTTCAGGAAGAAATGTGTCTGCAAAAATAATGAATAATAAATAAAAGAATCTACCCCATTCCTCTCTTCACCCCTCAAAAAATGCAAAATTAGAAGGGTAACAAGTGATTCTAAGCAAAACCATATGGTTGTGAGGTGCTGTCCCTTCAGATGGCTCAGATACCAATGTAAATAAAATAGGGGTGGAAAGGTAAGCTATCCCAAAGACCACTGCAATTGCAAAGCAGATTTGGAGGTGTTTAAAGCTAGAGGAGGAACTCGTTTATCATTCATTATTTTGTCTTGCATAACTCAGACCAGCAGAACTTTCCTGAATTCATTCCTGTTTGAACTAGAGTGTACTTCTAGAAGAACATCCAACCTCAATAGAAAAAAATTTCAATGACAACCCTTGTTAAATTGTTCCAATAGCTAAGTACCCCCACTGTTAATTTTTGAAACATTTGAAACGCTGGTGGAAATATTTTGGAAACAATACTGCAAACGTACTGCATCAATTAGTCTGAGCTGAATATATAGTTCCAACAAACTATGGCTTGAGGGAGAACTCAAAGTCCAAAAAGGACAATAACACAGCAAGTCTCTCAAACAGATGCATTAAGGATTTTGTATGTCATCTGGGCGTGACTCATTTTTATAACATCTTCTTGGGGGAGAAGTGGTGCCACTAGGGTAGCTTTGCAGTTCAGCTAACAGTGTATTTCTAAAACCTTTAGAGAAGTGTTTTCCCTTCCCAGACGTTCTTTTTTTTGACTTTTTTTTATTTTTTGACTATTAGAATATTTTTGTATAAGCACTGATAGATTAACTGTGATTAATCATAGCTGTGGAAATTTAATACCATCTTACTCATCCTCCCTATTTTGGCATCTAACGTGTGTGTTCTCAACTTGCACTATCCATTTAATTGATCTTGATTAATGTGCGCTGCAATATATATTATAATAAGGTAAATGTTTGTTTGTATCAACTCTAGGCATAACAATAAAAATAATAACTTGGAACTTCTCCTTTGAATTCAGTTTGCATTACAGTCATTATTACCTTTTCCTTAATGTGTTGCTAAAACTAGAGCAAAGTATTTTTCAGCTGTGCAATCTGATAGGACGTTCATCAGGAAATGCTGATGTGTGTTGCTTAACTGAACAGTTAAGGAGGCATTTTTGGCATGTAAAGAAAACCTCCTCCTCTTCTGATGCACAACCCCCATACCTGGCACCCTTGTCTCTAGCCTGGCGGCAAGCACACATCATATCAAGCACCTGGGATAGGAAACCATGGAGAGCTGCCGCCGGCTCTGTAGATATTATTTCTTTTTCTGTTGTTCTGGCTCTTGATCTCTTTACCTCAACCGCTGCTGCAACCATGTCCCT
This sequence comes from Oxyura jamaicensis, assembly GCF_011077185.1. Lineage (NCBI taxonomy): Eukaryota > Metazoa > Chordata > Aves > Anseriformes > Anatidae > Oxyura > Oxyura jamaicensis. The sequence goes on from NC_048893.1 coordinate 151,105,909, forward strand.
CCTTCAATTCAACCTGGAAACAAATGTGAGAAGCCAGGGTTTGAGGGAGGGAGGAGGAGAGGGATGGGTGAGATGGCATGAGGCAGTGGATATGTCATTTTCCTGGGCTGAGAGACTCTTCACCATGGTTCTCCAGCTTGGCTTGGCCTTTCTTTTTTTTTTGCTGTTGAGTGAACCTGAGCAAATGAATAAAGGGAAAGAATTTGGAGTGCATCTTTCTCCCTTCTTTCTACGTCTTCCAGCTCCCATAAGTACCCTTATTATCTCCTCATAGCTACTGGCTGCTCTGCATGCTGCAGGGGTGTCAGTGCTGTTCTAAGGGAGAGGAGGAGCCTGCCATAAAGAAGGTTCTCCTAAGTCAGAGTGCTTGCATGTTGTATGTGATGACTGACAGGCATTTAATTTGATGTTATCTTTTTGGTCCTGAAGCCAGAATTCTTATCCCTAAGAATGGAATAATTTTATAGCAGTTAAGTGATTCTGGAAAGTTGTATGAAAGCTGGAGTATAAGAGCTGAAAAGTCTTTCTGCAGTCACTTTGGTAGTATATTGAAACAAAATCACTAGCAACTGAGGCTTTTTTTTTAATACTGAGTAAGTTCAGTGCTCTCTGTGTACTGAGCACAGTAATATTTATTAACTTGTATTTTTACTGCTTGTAGAGGACACAACCTTTTAGGGCCAGTCCACCATCACATTTTCACACTGGTTATCTATTGACTGTGGTTAAAAACAGTCGTTGCACATAGTTCAGTTCATTAGTCGGTTTAACCTTGTAAGGTTTAACTTTCTGTTGCATCTAATTGGTATCTGTACTTGTTTCTCTTTTGGAGAAGTTATCATCATGTGTTGCTTTCTCCGAGGCCATGCAGGAATAGTGCAGTGAGAGATACGGTTCCAGGACAATCCCAGGAGGACATTAAGCTGAAGATAATGACTTATCCAGTGTTTCTTTCAAGCAGCTTGGTTGCTTCACACTCAGACTGTAATTATTCTTGCTCTTTAGCCAGTTTTCTTTTTACACAGTCAACTAATTCAGGATATACCAGATCTTGGGTTGCTGTGAAACCTGCTCTTAGATCCCCAATCCACAGTGCCAATGGGACAGCCATACCACCATTTTGTGCTTTCTTATTGTATTGTTCTTTGTAATGGGGAATATCGTGGTTCCCATTTTCATATTATCAGATTAGGGTTGAGCTTTTGTCATCCAGCAGCCCTAGTTTGGTATTCGGGTTGTATCTTTGTTTTATAATGTGCCTGAAAGATTATGGGGTTTGATCCACTGAAGTGGACGATGGAATCCCTTGGCACTTGCTTGGCCATTTTGTCAGTGTGGGTTGGCAGCCCAAAGGTGCCTACAATCTATGCTCTCAAAAAAGGACAGAAATTCTGCTTCCTTTGGCACTTCTATGGAGGGTAGAGACAGCTCTAACTGGCATGTAATATAGTCTCTGCACCCGCCAGTGCTTAATTCTGCACACAGTTCCGTTTCATAGTTAGTCTTAGATTTTCTTGCCTTTCTTACCTTCTCTCCAAGGTTCTCCGGAGGTTACTGACAGGGCTTCTGCCTATCTCCCTAAAAACTATACTTCAGGATCTACCATGAACGTTAGAGAGAATCTGGTCTGGGTCTGCCAGTGGGCATATCTACACGAGATTTCATACTGTGATATTTGAAGATAGAGCTGTATTGTCTTTTTGTGATTATAGTCTCATTTTAGAACATTTGTCACATCCACAATACGACCAGCAGTTCCTTGTGAGGGATAAGTTCATATTCAAGAAATGTTTGTTTAAGATAATAGATTGATATTATCTATAAAAGAATGAGAAATGTTTTCTATTGTAAATACATGAAGGGATGGTGCTATAAGGAATGCATGTATTAAAGGCAGGTATAATAAATGAATACAGAGAACAGAGATGTTCAAGGATTATGCATTCTCCTGAGAGAACAGTAAGAATAACCTGAGAGTTGAAAATTGAGCTCTTTTAAAAGTTATTTTCAAAATTCGTGAGCAAGCTACAATTCTCTGTGCTCCTCAGTAGCTCTGCAGGAAACCTCACCTTGAGCTTGACTATAGGGAAAGAAAAAGGTTTTCTGTACATTATTCCAGGTAGTATTGAAGCTTTTGTTTCCATTTTTCTATTCAGTGTAGACTATCTCTAACCATTGCAGAGAATGCATCCTGCTGTCTATATAAGCCTCTTCCCTACTGCGTGTTATCATGTGTGGCCCTGATTTTCTCTGTTGAAATAAATAGTAGCCAGGTCATTGAGGCAGCACTGAGAAGACAGCAAAAAATATATATGTGCGTTAACAATGGGGTGAAAGCGCTGGTATTGCTACGATCTGAACCATGCACATGAGAGTGGAGTGTTAAGGATGCACAACTTCTTTTCCTTAAGGAGACTGTTAACACATAGGGCTAAAGAAATCTGTCATGACTTCTCCTATCCCTTTCCCTGATTGTACAGCGGCCTTGGTTCAAAAGCAGGAGTTGCGAAACACATACCTCCCACCATGTTCTTTGGTTGCAGAATCACAGGATGGTTGAGGTTGGAAGGCACCTCTGGAGGCCATCTGGTCCAACCCCCTGCTCCAGCAGAGCCACCCAGAGCACATTGCCCAGGATCATGTCCAGGAGGCTTTTGAAGATCTCCAAGGAGGGGATTCTCCTACCTCTCTGGGTGACCTGTTCCAGTGCTCAGTCGCCTGCACAGTTTTAAAAAACAAGTGTTTCCTGATGTTCTGATAAAGCCTCTTGTGCTCCAGTTTGTGCCCATTGCCTCTTGTCCTGTCAGATGGCGCCCTGAAAAGAGCCTGGCTCCATCTGTGCACACTCCCTTCAGGTATATGCAGATATTGATAAGATCCTGTCCTGAGCCTTCTCTTCTCCAGGCTTAACAGTCCCATCTCTCTCAGCCATTGGAGAGATGCTCCAGTCCTTCAATCATCTTTGTGCTCCTTTGTTGGACTCTTAGCAGTATGTCCATGTCTCTCTTGTGCTGGGGAACCCAGAACTTGACACAGTACTGCAGGTGTGGCCTCACCGATGCTGAAGAGAGACAGATTTTCCTAAATCTTTCCTGTCTCTTCTCTTAGGATATAGGAGCATAAAGACCAGGCTATCTCAGAATGAGGCCAAAAACCTGGTCCTCTCATTTTCTTACTGTCTGTTCTTGCTAATAAGCTGTTAGCAGTCGATAGAGTAGGTCAAGGAAGGAGGAGTCTGCTAGATTCCAAACCCATCCGATGGTCCAGGCTGCACTAAGAATTTAGGCAAAGACTGAATTCCTGTCTAAAGCATCATTTCCAACTCACGACAGAGTTTAAATGTTTCTATCCCCAGTAAGCTTTCACAGAAACTCTTACTTAACTGTTTGTCTTCCTTCTCTCTGATGATTTATCCTGTCATCTGCAGTGATCTCTTTTCCTTTGTCATGCCGATTGCTTAAGCAGTTGAAGTTCTGATCAGTCCTTAGAAGCACAAAGTTGTGCTTTCTGCTGTGGAAACTTGATGGTTACTCCATTTCTCCAAGTCATACTGTTCTTCCAAAGTTATATTTGCCCCTTCTTATTGTTAGTGCCTCCTGACATATTGGCAACAGAACAATTATTTTTGCTTAACTAATGAAGCAATGTCAAATATTTATCATGTCCAGACAGATTCACTGTAGAGTACTATTTCTATCTAAAAATTCATAATTTGTCACAGGGAGACATGCTTTGCTTCAATCTTTGTTCTATTGTATTTGATTTTTTGGTTACTTGTAACAGTTTGAGGCTTTTCAAGCAGCTGGTTGAGGCTAACATGGCTCCCTGAACATATCAGTTTATGCAAATATATCTCCTGTCTTGTTTTAACTCTTATCTACAGCATTGATTATTCTCCAGTCACTATATAAAAGTACAATATATTGCTTCAGTAGAAATCCTGGAAATGAGACCCGTGCCTTCACACACCTCAATTCTAAGCTGCAGCTTCCCTGGTCCCATTAACCCCAGTATATTTTCAGCTGTTTGTGTCTTCCTTTTATCTTGGAAAAGAATTTTAACTTCTGCAGCTGCATTCCCACACTGCCTTTTCCTCCGCTGTTGCCACTCATGGTTTTTTTTGATGGCTGATACACAATATTTGTGTATTCACCCGGCCCGGCTTTGTGTCCAGGTTGGGAACTGAGGCTTCCTGTGCATTGTGGGCTGACAGGTGCCTGTAGAGGGCATTCATCACCTGATGGCTGCCTAATTCAGGTGCTCTAATTCACCTTCCAGCCATTTCTTTCCTCTTTTCATTGACTGTGAAGTGAACTATGTAGATTACCAAATTTAAGCCTTACAGCAGTGCTTTAAGTTAGGTGGTGTCAATGCTTTTCCTGTACTTTTAGCTTCTTGAGTAATCTCCAGTTCTATCATTATTGCTAGTCTTTTACCTTAATACGTGTTTATACAACTAAAGAATATTTTAGCGTCATTTCTATTTTACAGTACAATTATATTTCCTTTTCAGGGTTCTCAGCTTAACTTGTGAGATTCTCACATTAACGCTGTGCTTCAGTGTCTGTGCTCTAGCTTAATTTTCATTCTTTACAAGTCTGGTGTTTTTAGCTGATACCCTTTCATAGGTGGCTAATTCATTCAGTAGGCTGAGGCTCTTAACTTGAAAGCTTTTATCCCATTCCTTAGGTTCTGTGTCAGTTCATACTTCTAATTTATGGAGTATGCCAATCTCTGTTCAAGTTCTTGAACTACTCCAGTTCTAGTTTCATTTACCAACCAGTTCTGTGATTTAATCCCCTTTTGCAGTTGAAATCAAGAACCTTGGTTATGGGCTGTCTTGTGTTCAATTCATTTGCAATGAAGAATATTTACTTTCACCATCTTTTCTTCATTGCTTGCACAGTCTAAACTTTAAAAGAAAATGACAGTTGAGTTTTGGTGTAGAAATCTGTAGGAATATCTAACCCTGCTAATAGGAATGTTGCTTCTGTAATCAAAGCTTGGGAATTTAGTCTCTTGAAGTGAAACCTATTGCTCTGCTTCCAAGAAGAAATTATTTCCTCCTTAACTATTTGTGGATAGCTTTTGGAGCAGTGTTTCATGATAAGCCTCCAAGTCATGTAATGTAACGAGAGGAAGAAGCACTACCATGACTCCATAAGAATATTTCCTGATAAACAGTTATGTTTGATGAAGTCATAAAACCTGCCTGTCATTCACTTCTCCATGTAAGCATCTTATTTTTGTCTGCACTATTCTTTCTGTGTTTCAGAACAGATGAGTTCATTCAAAAGACGATCCGTGAAAAGTTTGCTCAGTGCACGGTGCTGACCATTGCACACCGCTTGAACACCATTATCGACAGCGACCGGATTATGGTAAGAGTTAACTGCTTAAATTCTTCTTTTTTATTTTACTGAAAATGAATAATTGTATTTATTCAGCTAACTTTTGATCCAGAAATGGGCAGAAGTAGACTTATCCTTCTTATCCTACTTACTGTGATTGGCAAATCATAAAACTGTAGAAGTAATGACCTGAAAAGACTGCTTACATTTTCTGGCTCTGTGGTTTCCAACCTGCGAGGCATAAACACATTGTAGGTAAGGTGCACCAGCAGACTTGAGCAAATAAGCTCTGCCGGTAGTAGTGAAGACACACCCAAGTGGCTCTGGACAGAGTCAGCTGGATTCAGTCAGGTTTATTAATTCAGTCTCGGTGGGCTGAGGGAGGCAGTGACAATAGTTAGTGGTGTGGGATGTGTGAGAAGGAAGTGGTAGAGGTTCTGGGGCAGGAGACGTGGTGGTAAGGAGGCAGCAGCTGCCCTGGGGCAAGGGTGGTGGTGGAAGAAGTGGAACTAGACTGGTGAGGTAATGAACATGGCCAGTTTTCTAAACAAGGTTCAAACAGAAAAGATGAAGCACTACCAATCCAGCAGCCTCTGCCATCTTTGTTCCCAACAGAGCAGTGACTCTGCCACTGTGAAACACTCTCTGTGCCATCATGTGTGCCCCATAATGCATTGTCCACACACAGAAAATAAAAGAAATCTTGCTGATTATTTTCATAAAGGCAATGGTCTTCGGTAGGCTGTCAGGAAATCAGGCTGGTTTGTGTCCTTGAAATGATGTGCAGTCTGCATTTTTGCAATTTTCTGCAGTAGGAACAGGAGCCCATTGGAAACGTTTTCTTCACAGTCAGTTAATGAAGTGACTGACATAGTGGGCGAAGCATGTTCATGAGTGCAACTCAAATTTAGCTGTGCTTCAAGCAGAAGTTACCCTTATCCTCTCAATGGTAACCCTAAAATATTTATGAAGCTTTTGTTATGTTAAAATGAAGCTTGTTAATTCTTTCAGTGCCTTTTTTTTAAAATTGGATGCCCAAAACATCTTAAAATCTGTTATTGAGGTACAATGGTTGCCCAAAGTATGCAAAATGAAACAATTGGATCTACTGAGGTGAGTGGTGTTCTGAAGAATAGAACAGAGCAGATTGTGAACTGAGTGATCATAGTTTATGTACAAAGAGAGAAACCAGCAGAACTGCCATAATAAGTTGTATAATTGCAAGCATTTAGGGTATAATAAATAAATATTTTCTTCACTGGTGAATACCTCCCCACAAGTCTAATGGATATGTTGGTGTTCTCTACAACTGAAGTGAACAAAAGACTTGTGAGGAAACAACTGTGACCTAATTAATGCCTGTGTGTGTTTGTTAGCTGTCCAAAGGGATTTCTGTGGGTTTTGGTTCATTAACTACAATTAACATGTTATGCACAGAATACTCTTTCCATGAAGATGTTTTCTTAGTATTACCTTTAAAATCATGCAGTTGAAATGAGAACTAGATGTTCTTAAATACTGTTTTTGCTAAAATCATTTGAATAAGGCATTAAATTTGGAAATCACTCTTCTCCCCAGACTGGTCAGTATTATTGCCAATGATATAACTACGCTGTTGTGTTTTTAGAGCCAGTATCTTATTTTTGACCTTGTGTTTCTTCAGTTTAGCCTGTATTAAGATTCCTACCTTCTTAAAAGTCCGTTTATGTTCATACATTGTCTAATACAGTCTTTATGGAATGGCTTTGATCTCTTTAGAGTATATTAAAGAGATTTGCAAGAAAGTATGCCTTAAGAGTCCACAGTCATTAGTAACTTAAAAAATTTTCAGCTTTTACATTGCTTTATTTTGATCTTCTTACAGATTTCTGTAATTTTAGGGGTGCGAGGAGAGTGAGAAGCATTAGGCAGAAAAAAGAAGGAAACTGGCATGTTGACCCATTAACAAGCCGGTTTTCTTGACATCCTTATTCAGAGTTATTGATTCTGCTTCCAAACAAATCAGAAATATTACAGCATATTTAGAATGATTAGAGTTGTGGCAGGTGTGCTTTTGTTACACTTTTTAATTACTTGGTTTACTCAGGCATATAACTCCTAGTGGAAATAAACAGAATTTTGGAAGAGTAAGAAAAATGTGTGTTAAAAATACAAGGAACAAGAATATTCCTCTAGAGAACAAACAATTAATGAGTGCCATTAACAATAAAAACAGCATTCATAGAAAAATAATCAGTTACTTAAATTATCGGGAAAATTCAGAAGACTCAGCCAAAAAAAGCTGCATATTTTAAAATTTGGTCTCTCAAAATTATAATGTGTTTTAGTAATTCACAGAATTAACTTTGTGCAGTAAAAATGCACAAACCAAAGTGCATTGCTCTTCTACTATCATGTATTATTAAAACTTCTGGGTTTGTTCCTTCTTTAACTGAGACTTCTAGATGTAATAACGCCTTCATTTGTAAGCCGTCCCAAATCTCTGTTACTGGCTGTCCTGGTAAGGTGAATAGAAGACGAGTGAAGAACAAAAATGGAACCTCATAGTTGGAATATTAACATATTAATATTGTCATTTGACAAACAATGAGTGAACTTACATGTCATATAAATTTTGGGCAGACCTATTCAGCTTTCTTGACTTGGTCACAAGTCCAAGCCTGGACAAGTGTATGTAACCTGAGCATAAACTAGGATTTCTTCCCTCCCCACTGAATAATTCAGATTGGAATGGACCACAGGAGGTCTCTAGTACAATTTCAGATCAGGTTGCTCAGGGCTTTATCCAGTTGGGTCTTGAAAACCTCAAAAGGTGGAGATTCCACAGCCTGTCTGGGCAATCTGCCCCAATGCTTGATTATCTACTATGAAATCTTTTCTTCCTTATATCCAGTTGAACCCTCCCCTCAGTTTATGGCAAATGTTTCTTGTTTCCCCACAGTACATCTCACTAAAGAGCCTGGCTCTTTCTTCTGAGTAACTTTGTTGTAGTTATGGGAAGATCGCTGTTCAGTCCCCTGAAGTCATCTGTTCTCCTGGACGAGCAAACGCTGTGCTGTCAGCTTCTTCTCACAGGGCAAGTGGTCCAGTGCCCTGACTGCCCTGGTGACCCTGTTTCAAACTCACACCAATTTATTCTCATCTTTCGTGTTTTAGGGGAAAGAGGGTGTTGATACACTTTTGATACCGATGGCACAGTGGTTGATTCCCGTTTAGCCTACCATCTGCCAGGACCCCAGCTCCTTTTCATCAGAGCTGTTGCCCAGGCACTTACTGGTATTGCTAAGAGGGGGTATGTCCATTCCAGATTCAGGTATTTGAATGTCCTTTTCAGGACATTCATCTGACCTGTTTCAATGTATTGAAGTTCCTGGTGACCTTTCTTTTAGCCTGTCTACATCTGGATCCCCTTGACTGTCATCCCTGCCTTAAGCATATTGATTGCAGTCTTCAGTTTGACATTGTCCACGTGCTTTTGATGTAATTTGATTTAATTACTGGTTAAAATAGAACTTTCCAAAAAGAAAATGTTCATTGTTAGGGTTAATTTAAACATTAAAAAAAATGAGAACAGAAAATAATTTTTAGAAAGTCATGAGAAAATGTCAAGTTGGATGAGTATGGAAATAGGAACTGAACGTGAACTGTTGCATGTCTGCTCACACCCATTGTAATAACCGGTTCTATTTTAGAAGAGAAGAAAGCCTACTGGAATAGTAAAAAAAAAAAAAAAAGGAAGAACAGAATACGTTTTATACAACTGTAGAAGACAAATCTGGCCTCAGGAGTTGTTTTAATTCTCGTTTGTTCCATTCCCAAAACCCATACCTCTGGTTTCATAATCCAGGTCACGCCTTAAGAGTATTTCCATTATATCTGTCTCAGTGATAAATACATTTTATCAGAACTTCAAACGCATAAAATCATTGAGGGAAGAGCTGTATTGTGTAATGTGATACTCTCTAACCCAATCACCTCAATGAGTAATACTACATTGCACTTGCATGGGACCTTTCATCTGGAAATTGTAACGCTCTTTACAAACATTAATTAATTAAACTTCAAACACCTGGGTGAGATAGGGAAGTATCCATACAATCTTTGGAACCAAAGTTGGAAAGACTTGTTAAGTCAGGCCATCAAATAATGCTGCCATAAAATTATAATCCAGTGGTTTTCAAACTTTTTTTTTTTTTTTTTTTTCTCCAGTGTTCCTCAAGAGTCTCATAGGACATTTTCTCACTTGTTTTTCCTCATTTGTTTGAGAAGCCAGGTTGTATCTCCTCCCATCATGTGCATCCAGTTTTAACCATTTGGCACAGGCAGACATCCGTCTCCCTGGCAGAGGGGGAGGACAGGAGAAGTACCACAGTTGCCTCTTGTTATGAAGGCAAATCCTGGCAAAAGCTCAGTTCAGGCTTGCTCCACTAGCCCCTCATTCCACGTGGCTTCCCCACCACCACAACAGCTGCTTCCTTGTCCTTTCCTCACCTTAGAGGGCGAGAGCTTTTTACCTAAATTGCATCTGCAGCTCAGTGAACCCAGCCAGGAGTAGCCTGGGGCAGCTGGGAGGCACCACTCCCAAGACTTCCAGTGGGATCTCGTAAAATCCCCGTCATCCATTCCTCCCCCTCTTCTCTGCTTCCTTCTTCAGGTTGAGAAATACTTTTTAGAAACTGTATTTTTAGAGGTGGGGGGAAAATGGAGGCATAGAGAAATTGAGGCTCACCCAGGGACATAGTGAATGCATCTGCCAAGAGTCTCATGCAGTTGTTTGCTCTATATACCATTCTGTGGTCTTTCTGTAGGAAAAGTCTTAAAGTAGCCAGAACTTGTGCATTTCCCAATGACAAGGATGTTTCTCCATGGAGATTTTTCATATCAGTGTAATGCTGCTTTGAAATAGAAACTCTTTATGCAAGCAGAACTTGATCTAGTAATTAAAAACTCATTCAAATTGGAAGTTTTTGAGGAAGAGAACCATGGGAAGAGATTTGATTTATTTATGGGAAAACCTGTTGTGGTTGCATACTGAAATGACTAATATTCAGGATAACAGTACAACGTACTTCACAGCCAGGCTTGAGTTCTTTTTTTTTTTTTGGTCGATGGAAAATTACTTCCCACATCTCTCTGGTACACCTCCCTCATTCAGGTGTTCCCATTTTCCTGACGTTACATTACATTTACCGTGGTGGAACATCTGAGCCTCATAAATCAGGCACTGTGTATAAAACACACTGTAGACATCTCACTGCGGCAGGGCAGATCAGTCCACTGAAATCAAGCATAAACACCTTGAAAGGAAAGGGGAAACTGCAGGGACATCTGGGCAGTTTGCATAGTGATAGGGGAGTCACCTACAGCTGGACACAACTCTGTGCAGCAGACAAGAGAGAATAAGCTTGGGGGAGTCTGAATCTGCAGTCCAGGTAGAAGCAGAGCTCTTGAAGGAATGCAAGAGCCCCAGCCACCCTACTGATAACTTTCATGTGAACTTTTCTCCAGTGGCCCATCTTCAGATGGACATGTGGAGAATGTAGAAAGGTGCTGGTGTTAGACTATAAATCAGAGAATCATTAAGGCTGGAAATGCTGTGCTCTGTTGGCTCTTCTCTTGGCTTTTTTGCTACTTGTTTAAATATCAACACTGGAAAATGAATATGCTTTACAGTAAATCTTAGACATACTCTTTAGGGGATTCTGTAAGTTACAAGATACAGGAATTTGTAGTCCCAGCTGTAGAACAGTTCCTTGTGAAAACCGCGTGCTACCATTAGTGTTGATGTTCTCATCCTAAGTATGTGTATATAGGACTTCCTTTGGTGGAGAGCTAACTGCTGTCACGTACAGACTCTCAAATGGATAAAATGTCTGAGGCAGGCCAATGGACAAGACCATGGGTATTCCTGGAGCCTCGGATGGTCGAACATGACACTTTCTGAAAAGATTAAAAAAAAAATTAGAGCTGCATTCTGAGCGGTTGTTCAGTCCCTCAGAAATCTAGAGTAGGATATCTGGAAGTGTATTAAACTGATACAATTTTTGTTCTGTAGCACAGAAGCCAAAAGGGGTTTTGACCTTGTATTAGCCCCGTATCCTGAGTGTGATTGAAATAGTAGTGGATATTATTTTTGTGCTATTGAAGTCTGTTAAAAGAATACATGGAAGCTTCATGGAATACAGTAGCTTGAATGGAACCCAGATTTTCAAAACTAGCCATCAAATCTCTGAAGATACTTAGTTACCTAGTTCTTCACTGTAACCGTAAAGCGCCTGTGGATTTGAATCCAGTAATCCACAGTAAAGTCGCTGCATTCACATTTGTGCACCTGCTGTCATTATTCAAAAGGAACAAACACTAACATAACTCCCTTTCTGACTGAGCCTATGTCTTGAGAGGCTCAAATACAGACTAAGGAATATTAGAACTAAATGTTACTGTTTTTTTTTTATTATTCAACCTAAGAAAAACCCCAGCTGTGGTGCGGGACCAAAGTCTCTGGAGTTAAGAGATGTGACAATAAGAATATGAAGGACATTCAGAGAAGGGGGCTGGTGTGGAGCAGAAGATTGAAGTTTATGGTGGTAGCTGAGATGCTTTCCACAGGGATAAGGAAAGAATACTTGGTCTAGGATAAACGAATATACATATCCTACAAAAACATTTTTTGTATATAAGTATTACATATACATATATATATGTATATATGTATTCTGTAAGGTGACAGATAAATGGTCTGGATGTCCAGATTTTCAAAAAGAGCAAATGTACTAATTTCAAAAAGAGCAAATGTGATAATTTATGAAAGGTCTCAAAGCTTAACTGTAAGGGCTGGTGAAATATTTTAGGGACACTTCTGAGAGCAATTCCACCGGACCCTGGATGTGAATAACATCAATGTACCTGCTTGGGTATTGACTGTGTTGACCCATCTATACAGCTGATGGAGAGCAAAAGTTATGGGAACCTTTAGGTTTCTCCTTTCGTTTGGTTATTCAAGACTTGCAGAGTTCCCGGAAGAGCTGAGCAATAGGAAGTGATTTTTCAGAAATAATCAGTTTTGTTTTTAATCTGAACAGAGCCCATTCCCACAGTCCCCAGATCCTCTGAAACTGGGCTGATATTTAGCAAACCAGAAGGGAAAAAACAGATCCATCCAAGTTCTTGCTTGGAATTGAATAATTCAGTTCAGCAAATATCAACAGTGAACGCCTTATTTTCAAACCAGAGTAATTTATGCATCTTTACCATTAAAAGAGGATATCATCTTGAAGTTTAGTCCAAGTTTGCATATAATGCTTAGTTATGAGCCATGTATGAGCAAGTGTTGTCAACTGAAATAAAGTACATCCACGATAGCTGTAAATATCACACCTGGCCCAGCTGTCTCTAAAACAAGTCAACATCCGAATGATCTTGAAAAGGTACAAACATTGTTGATTCTCTTTGACAGTTTGAAGCCACACCTCTCCAAAATGTTGTCATCTTTAAGACAGTTCTTAAAAGCTGCTCCCAGTATCAAGAGGGCTGCCCAACAAGATTCTTCTTTTGCCTAAATAAAACAACTAATTAAGGAGGCAGTACTTCAGCTGGGAGCATTCAAATGAAGAGCTGGATTTGAATTACTGCAGGAAGTGAAGCCAATGTTTGATGAACCTTGATCTCTCATTCTGTCAGGCATTTGCATATGAATGTATTTCCATCAGTATAAAGACAGGACAGTCAGATCTTTCTTTAAAGACAGTGGTATGTAATGCAAAGCGTACTAGAAATGCTAACACATCTTTAGAGGATGATTTTTTGCTCTCTCAGAAATACTCTATTGTTGTTTAGAAGCAAATTAGCACTGGACGTGGTAGTGGCTGATGCTTTGAGCAGAGCCTTTCTGATAAGGTAAAACTGTGTGCATGGCTGCTGAGCCACAAGTTCATTGTCATCAGAAACTGATAAATCCAGGAGAGATGGCCAGTCATCTGCAGCAGTATTCCTTAGCCTTTTGAAAACTACAATATCTTTGTTACTTATCTGACTTCCTATGACCCTGAAAAGCTTTATGAGAGCGTGGGTTTTCTTAAGCAGGAGTATATCTTCTATCACTTCATGGCCATGTTTGAGCCATTCTGCAATCCAGGTTGAGAAATGTGGCTTTACGATGTTGGAAACAGTCATTACCATTGACCAAGGAAGAGTTTTGTCAGCATGTAGAGCTGTTGGTAAGAAGTGGCATGAGGTCTCTTCGCCCTCTCTAAGGGAAAGGTTGAACCGGCACTGGTGTATCAGATGTTTTGAGGTGACTGAACAGCACAAAAAATATTTGCAGTGACTGGTTAACAGGTTTCTTTCCTCCAACAAGATACAGAAGGATTTAATATCAAATGATTATCAGCAGAATAAGACTCATTACTACATACATAATTGGTATTTTTCCCCGCAACATTCCAATCAGCTTACAGTGGTGTGCTGTAAGAAAAACAGAAGGGTAGATTTTAAGCCTCTGTGAGAAAAGTAAAGATAACTCATACGTAGAATAATTTACCAGGCAGTGTTACATGCTAAATTTTCTCTAAGTGATAGCTGAAGAATAATTTCAGTTAAAAGAAATTCACTGCTTCTGGTTGCAGAACAAGATGTCTGAAATTGCCTTTTCTGTGAGGCGGGGGCACATGTCAAATCTCAGAGACCAAGGGCAGACAGTGTTGTTACAGCAAAGTGAAACTCTGCTGAGGTGAAATATTTGGAAAGGTTGAAAATAATAATTCATATTACAAAGAGGTAAACACCCAAGTGTGCTCTGCTTTGTTCAGAGAAAAAAAAAAAAAAAAAAAAGACATACAACTGACATGATGTATGAAACATACATTATTTGACATCAAATTTTCTGGATTTACTTGTAGAGTAACTTGTAAATTTCCTGAAGGAGCTTGGGGAATCCTTATATTAAACCTGAAAACTAAAAAAAGCAAAACAAAAGACAGTCAAACAAAGCCCTAGCACCAAAAGATCAAAATAAAATTAAAAAAAATAATAAAAAAATATTTTTTAAAAAAATGTAAAATGGTTCTGGAATTATGTTTGCAGCTTTTTCAATGTTCTTCGATGTTCACAAAGCTGTTTAGATAGGTTGATATTTATAAATGACTCTTCAGAGAAGTATGTACATGTTTCTGATCTGTTTTGACAAACCCTTATGAGATGGAAGAGACGGAACACGCTTGCATCTGAACTTAATGCCAACTGGGGCACGGGCTGTTGATTCTTTCCCACAAAGCTATGTATTGTCTTGGGTAAATATATTTCTTTTAATATGATGTAACCAGAAGCATCTCCTGAATACTGTTCTCTTCCCAGGAGGAAGAGGATCTTATTGAAGATCATCTTGATGTATGCTCTCTGAGGAAAACATTGTTCAAAGTTGTACTCCTAGCGGAGTTTTGAACTTTAATAATAATTTTGTTGTTTGGTGATGCCTTCTCCAACTCTAAATTAAATCAGATGTATTCCCTAGGAGATAATTTGCTTGAATTATTTTCCTTTTGAATAGGAAATAAAAACATTTATGATCAACTCTTAAATGTCCCATTTTCCCTCTGGCTTTATGGTGAAGATGAACGTGAATAAGAATACTAGTCATTCCTCAGTAATAATTGAAATAAATTCCCATGCCCCCCTCCTCTTTGGCTGAACACTTCCAACCTTGGACTTTTTTTTTTTTTTCTCGGAGTGTTTTATAACTATTGTTCTCTTGGTTTGTCTGCTTTTGTTGCTGAAAGTTAGAAAATGCAGGATTTAGAACTTTCTTTCTTGTGTCTATGGATAGCCATAAGTACATGCTGTTTGTTACAGCATTTTTAAGGGTGCATGCTCTTTTTGTGGCTAATTAAGCACTTTTTACCTATATTAATCTACTCAGAAGATTTTAAATTCACTAGCAAAATGAATGCTTGCTTTTCAAAAGCCCCGTGCTTTTAACAGTTTAAATTAGTTGCAGGAATCATCAGACAGAAAAGGTACCATCCTAATTCTGCTGCTTAGGTCTATGCAGAAATCTGGACCAGCTTTATGAAGTTTTGTCCTCCTTCGTTGTCTTGTTCCTCTCTTTTTGTTGTGAAGTGGATCTCAGATTTTGTTTTCACTATTTTATCTTTGTTTTTTCCTGTTGTTCCCACACACGTACACTATTGAATGATAAACAAACGCCAGCATGAAAACAGTCACAGAAATGTATTGAGCATCTAAACTGATCTGGCAAGGAGAGGAATTCTACATATGAGTAAAGCTCACTTAGAACAGTATTTAAGCCAAATATTTATGTACGATGCCTAGGAAATATGTTGTTGGTCTGTATTTGCTTTAGCTTTATTGTACTGTTCTTCAATAGCTCAATTACTAAGCCCTCCCTCTTCTACCTCCCTGCACAGAATTTGTTCAGAGAGGTCATGGATAATACTTTAAACTATGAGGTAGCGTAATGGAAATACTGCAAAGTTTGATTTTTGAGGGGTGGACCCAGGCCGAGTGAAGGTAGATAAACAGGCAGGATAGAGAGGAGGCAAAAAAACAGACAACTATTTTGTAGCTGCCAAATCCTATATAAATTTAGATCAGCAACATTTTTCTGGCATAAGCAAATAGTCCTTCTGTGCTAGCTAGAGCTATCATAAACAACACATTTAAATGGCTAATACTCTGCTTTCATGTTTGCATTTGCAGGTCAGTCAAATTCAAATCGCTTCTTTTCTGTTTTCCTGCCCCTTCCTTGCCATGTTTTCAGTGCCTCTATTTCTATGTTATTCTGTGCCTCCATCTCAAGCAAAGTGCGGTTGAACTGTCTTGCCTTCTGCAAATCTCACAGCTATGATGAGCAGTCACTGCCCCACTCCGTTCAACCCAAATGAAACACTAGATGGAGTGGAGTTAGGTGGCATGAGAGGATTTTACTCAAGAACAGTATAGCATTTAAGCCCTGTTTCAACATAAAATGTCTTAGTGCTACTGTAAGGATAATTTGGATAGCTATAATTAAAGATCAGTTTCACCTTAAGCTAGCAGGTGAGTGAATTCCCCTGAATAAGAATATTCCTGCATGCTCTGTTCTGCATTGTCACCAGCATCCAACATTGTCAATTTTGCACTGTTGGAGTTACGCTTTAGTTTGAGAAAATCCTGCTGAAGTCATCAGGATCTGAATACAAGGGCAAGAAAAGCACAAGAGGCTCCCAGTGCAAGACAGTGGAGAACCGGTTTCCATATGATTGCTTTGGGTTTATAAGATTTCTGTGCTTATTTTATTTTACTTTGTGCTGCTGAAGTATTTCACAGACAGCTAACTCCCACAGGGTGATTATGAGGCTATCCTTGGTATACCTTACAAACAGTCCGACTGAAAAGTTGAATGATCTGTCCAAAATCTCCCTGTCTCTCAGCATCTATGTTAAAGTGTGTAATGAAATCACAGTCTGATTTTAAAAAAAGTCCCATGCTCCTTTGTGTGCTCCCCATAATCAGTGTGCTGATCTGATTTCAGTAGCTACCAGCTTCTCTGGCTTTCTGTATCAAGTTCCACTGGTACAACTGCCTTGGGATGCATCTGGGTTCGATTCAGTCATATTGTACAGTGATAAGGGTTACATGCAAGTTGATCAGAAAGTATGTGGCTAGTAAACACCAGATTCCACCTTTCCTGAATGATTAGCTTGCTTTTTGAAGTCCTAATGATTTTAATTTGGCTTGGAGTCAGTGACTAAGAGTATGCAAAGCATTAGCCAAAGCATCTATTTATTTATTTAAATTTTATCAGCACATATTTCTTCAAAGAAGAATACCTATCTCTTTGTCTAAGCCTTTTTTAATAAATATATAAATATTAAACTACCAAGTAAATCCGCTTAAATTCACTCTATTGTGTCACAGATGGCAGCAGTTAGTAGAAACAGGTTTTTTCTTTAGTTGATATGGTTTATAGAGTATTCCTGACTTAAGAGAGTGATGTTGTCTCTCTGTTTCATTCTTTTTTTTCATTTCAGATTTTAAAAAAAGTAACAGGGCTTGTTTTTCCTATGTTTGTTCTGTCTGTTTTCATAACACAAGTTGTTTTTTATTCCCCAAGAAAGGATATGAATAACTTAATGATTTGTTTAAAATGTGAATGGAATTCTTCTAGACACAAATCGCTCTAACTATCTGTTCATCTTCTGGACTTGGCTGTTTAAAACTTGTCAAGGAAGAATAAATTTTTCCTTTCTCCCCTCCCAGGTTCTTTGGAGGAGAACGATTGTCCGTGTTTGTGGTTGTTCCAGATACTTGCAAAATAGAATTCAAATCCTGCAGTAAATATAAAATAAAAAAATTCCAATTTTTTGTATTATATTTCTTTACTGGCGAGAGAGACGCCATGTAATGAACATGCTTCTTGGTTTGTTTTTGTTTTTGGTTTTTGTTAAGAAGTGGTTACATAATCTAGTGCTGAAAAAAAACTATTCAAGGAACCAGAAATGCCCTATGATGTGGCAGCCCAATTTAATTGTTGTATAGAAGCGTATGCGATAGTTCAGTTTATTGCATTCTTAAGGAAGCTGTCTTTAACTGTGACTTACTGTAGTATATGAAAGATTGCGATTAAATTTAAATTTACAATGAATCCTTAAGTATTCAAATTAAATGGGATAGGGCTAAGTATACTGAAAAACCTGCTTATGCACAAGTGTACCTTTGCAGGTGAAATACTGCATCTATTGAATATTAAATTACTTTATATTGTGCTGTGCAACATCAACGATATTTTAGTGTTTTCCACTAGCACTTTCTTCAGCTATATACTGAACAGTATTGGAATTCGCTTGCAAGAAAATCACAGTATATGCTGGGTGCTCAAAGATACCGGCTTTTGACAACAGTGAATAACTTTTTGGAGGTTTCTGGGCATACAGTTTATAAAATTGGACGCAACTACAATGTTATTGATCACTTGAGTTATTCCACATTCACATGCGATATACTGAATCGAAACAGAAGTTAAACAGTGGGAGTCCTTCCCCTGGTGCTTGGTCCCTGGCGTCAAACAACTCAACAGAGATCTCAGCAGTGTGCGATTTTGCACTTGTGCACTTTTGCGCTTGTGTTGAATGGATCAACTCAACTGCCCTACATCCGATGTGTTGTCTTTAAAGGGGGTCCCATCCGCCTGTGGATTCTGCTGAGCTCTTGGCCATTAAGATGCTTTGCTTTAATGAGTTGCACAGTCAAATTGCACATTTGGAAATTTCCTCACAGGACTTGGAATTTATCTCCAAGCTTATTGGAGATCCTTCTTTCAAACATAAGTTTGGAAACTGTTTCTGTTATTTTGGAAGTTGTCCTCATAATACCTTCTATTCATTTCTTTCCTGAAATCAACAGATGTAGCCTTTTAGATTTTTTTTTTTTTCTTACAAGTATGTACACCACAATTATGGCTTTGGTTGCAAGTCCTTGAAGTCCCTCTGTTGTGGCAATATCTTTTTCAACAGTATGCCATGTGTAGTCAGTTCTTTATTTACATAAGAACAAAAATCTTTTCTGAATTACTTTTTCTCACATAACCTTTTTTTTTTACTGCTCCTACACATGGAGTAGAGTACTGAACTTGTAGAGTGAAACCCAAATCTCTTTCTTGAGTCAATACCATTAATTTATAAGCCAGTGAAGTATCTGAGTGTATTGCATTTGTCAATATTGACTCTTCCCTGCTATTGTGTTTCTTGTTCTCTTAGGTTAGTTTAGTTATACCTGAAGCTTTTCTGGTCTAGATTTACCTGCATGTTTTTGTGTCATTTGCAGCTTTGTCACTTGTCTGGTAACTCCTTTTTCTGCTGAGTAACAGATACGTAGCTACTGCAAAGCACTCTTGTTAGCTACCAGTTCCTACCCTTTCAGCTTTCCAAACAGCAAAAATAGATTATTTCTAATCTTCGTTTTCTACGCAAATTCTTTATTAATTTTTGTCCCTTGTAGCACATCTGCTTAGTTACACCAAACACCTTTCTGGAAAGTCACATAAAATGTTTCTCCCTTACTTTTCATCTGGTGCATTAAGAATTTTATCGGACTTAGGAGGTACGGTTTCCTTTTACTAAAATCATGGTGAACAAATTCTACCTCAGATCGTGTCTTCTGCTTGTGTTTTAATGTTTGTTTTGTCTAAATCGCTGTCCTATCTAAAAATATATATGCTAGTCTAAAAGTTCCCTGAATAAACCCCTAAGGCTCTTCAAAATGTAAGTGCAATATTTGCTACCACACAGTCCTTAAATAGTCACTAGTATGACAGTATTTTCTTAAAGGTTCAGTCAGCCTATTCTTAAATTCTTCTAATGGTTTTGACTGTATATATCCTCTGCGACATACTGACTTAATGCCTTTTTAATTCCTCTGTTATTTTTTCCTTCTCCTCTAATTTTCTTGGGTAGCTCTGTCCCTTGTGACATCTCATCTTTTTTATCTAGAAAGAATAGGTTATGGGTAAGTATCTTTCTAATATGTAGTTGGCAAAAAAGCGATGTGAGAAATTGTTTATTTTTTCAGCAACACCCTCAATTTCTTTAATTACATCTTCACCTCCTCTAATCCAAAAGACCTACTTATTCTCCTTTAACCATCTTGGTGGTTATTGCGTGGTTTATACCTACAGCTGTTTACTTCAGAGCCCATTTTAGGCTTCTTATTTCATTCTTACACAATGAATCTGATAATCTGCTTTGTTGGCTTCACAAACATTGTATTTCCATATTCTGCATAACTTTGCATTGAATTCCTATGGGTAGAATGGCTGTAGGGCACTCTAAAACTGTACAACAGGTCTATAAACTAAAAAAGTGCCATGCTTGTTTGAAGAGGAAATGTAATACTTCATTCTCAGGATACAAAGCTCATCTTAGCACTTGAGGTGCATACATTCCCCTTTTGCTTATAGTCTCTAACGTTTTGTTTTTTAATTTCTTATGTTAATAAGTTGATTTCTGCTGATTTAACAGGTTTTAGATGCTGGAAGACTAAAAGAATATGGTGAACCTTACATTTTGCTACAAGAAAAAGATGGCTTGTTTTACAAAATGGTGCAACAAGTGGGCAAGACTGAAGCAGCTTCCCTGTTTGAAACAGCAAAACGGGTAATTTTAGAAGTGATAATTAAGTTTGTCTCTGCAGTTTGTTTATCACAAGTTAGCATATTCAAGGTTATAGTAGGCATTCCACTATACTTAAGAATCTGTTGGCTTCGCAAGGCTAAGCCATCATTTTTTGAACTTTTTTTAGTGGGATATGCACAGGCTTCCAAACGATAAGTGTGTTTATATACTGAGTTGAAAGACTATTTGGATTTCTTGCATCCTTATGTATGTACACACACTGATACGCGTAAACAGTATATGACATACGCACCTGTGCTGGGCACGTGTCTTACAAAAACGTGCTTTAAAAACACGTTAAGGCCACAGAATACAGCATTTAGTTCTCTTATTTCTGTATTTTTAAAAGGCCCATCTACAGTTAGTTTGAAGTTCCGTACCGGTACATTATATTATGGTCACTGGGGGTGCGATCAGTATTGTTTTTTTGTGCTTTCTCTTAGTTCATTCTTGTACCCTTGCTTTGTTCTGCACCCAGGATGAATAGTGCTCAATTAAGAAACAGCTGTTGAATGTTTTGTTGCCTCCTTGTTCCTTGCGAGGCTCTGCCTGATTTACTGCTTACTATTCAAATCCTACTCTTGAGTATAGAATTATTAATGTAATTGTGAGCATTCCTCTGGCAATCAAAGTGTTTAAGAAACATCAATGGATTAATTTTCATAATATGCCTCTGAGGTGAGGCTATATCATCTTCACTTTTCAGATGGAAAGCTGAAGCAGAGATAAGAAGATAAAAAAAAAAAATGACCTGTTATCGAGGAACTCATTTTGAGTAGCTTTTGGCTTTTTTTTTTCCTTTGTGATAATTCAGTGCATAATATGTCCAGAGCAAGGTTATATTTTTCTTTCTGCCAATGAAGTTTCAGCATTGCTGCAGCTGAGACTTGCAGTGCTTGGTTTGGGAGCAACTTGATCCATATCCATGTAACTTTCCTTAAGTGTGCAAGTAAGGTACGGATATTAGGAACCTAGTGACCTAAGAGTGTTTCCACACAAGAGGCAGAGGTCTTATGCCTGTCCTCTAGGCTTTCTTCTCCTCAAGCTGTTTGATGCACTCATAAGGGTGACACAAATTGCAAGCTCTTTCCTGGGGAAAAAAAAAGTAGAGCACTAGGAAGGAAGCAGCACGTAAAGGCAGGCAACAAAATGGCAGGTGCCTTGGCTACTTCCTAGTAAAAATAGACACATTTCTGGCAAGTTGGAAAAACATGAAAAATTGTGCAGTCGTGGAGGATGTGTGCTCATGTATTGAAGCTGGTTTACTGGACGTTTTGAACATCAGGAAAGAGGTTTCTGTGTCTGTTCGTACTCAGTGGTATTTTTTGTTTGTTTTTTTTATACCTACTTTTTTTTTCTTTTTGAAAGAGTTTTTCACGTGAAGCTTTGCAGCTAAGAGCGTACAGTATAAATTCATGTGTGGCACTGATTGCAGAACTCAGGAAACAGCTTTGTCCTTAACTAGGTGACATAACAAGTCCTGCTGTCCTTCTCCATCACTGCAGTGTAGCTTATTTTATTTTATTATTAAAGGGAAAGGGTTAGACGTGTTTTTTGTGATGTGCATGACAACCTGCAGGTTACATAAATGCTGTTTAAAAAGATGGCTTCTAATTCGTGAGACCAGTACTTGTCTGCAAAGTGAAAGCCAGCTTCCTAGGACTTGATCCTTGCAACGGCTAGAGGTGAGGCTGTTCAGCTGTCATGCACAGAGGTTTAGCCATGTCATGCTGTCTCTCCTTCCTTCCCTGCAGCCCTCCCCAGTTGCACAACTGCTTTCAAAGATAATTCAAAATACATAAAAATAATTGCCTGATGTTACTTGCCCATATAGTCATCTGCAGTTACCACATCAATGTTATGTGATTTTGTACAGGAAGGGAAGAGATCCAGGAACCAGCTTCTGCTGAAATGTGGTTTGATGAAAAAGTTTGCTAACTCCCAGGCTAGAAGGCAGATACAAGCTTTAGCATCTGCCAAGAATGCAAAGCATGGTGCTTATCCACACTGAGCCCAAAAAAGTGGGAATCGAGAGACTGTATCTCCATTCAACAGCTACCCAGAAGCACAGTTACAGTTCTTTCTGTCTAAAGGACTCGGATGTTAACTCAAGGATTTTGTTACTGCTTCCCCTTGTGCTTTATGCATACGTTCAGAGAAGTTGCTTAGTCAGAAGAGCTGAATCTGGGGGCTGTTCTTTTTCCACGAGTGCGTCTGTTGCATGTACTGCTGCTGGTCTCATGCATTCCTCCTGCGGTTACTAAGAACTGTTTTTATGAAGAACAGCTTTTTTTCTGTTGCTGAAAAACAGCATGCTGCACATAAAAAGAAGTGGTAATATGGCATATATACATACTTTTCAAAAGGCGTTACAGGAGGTTGCTAAGTAAAATGGCTTGGAACGTGGCCATGCCTTGACAATGATTATATGATTTATTGCACTTTGGACCTGAAGCTTGTGCAGAACAAACTTGTTCCAGGAGCTTTTCTTTCAGTAAGGTGAGACTTTAAATAAATTTTCTGGAACAGTATGGCTCCTGCATATATCCTTCAGGTGCAAGTAAAGAGGGACTACACGCCTCAGATTGGAAGACTTAACTTGGGACACCTTTGAAGAAATTTAATTTGGGGGGGGGGTGGGAGGGAGAAATCATGGTTATCATAGCTAAGCATTGAAAGATTTAACTATTCAGGATCACCACACTTGCTGAAAGCTTTGCTTAGGCTTCTGAATTGATCCAGGCTTGCTCACTGCATGTCTCTTTTGCTCACTCAGTATCCCTGATTTTTGTGCAAATATGAAAGAAAGCAATGCAGGCAGAGCTCAGCCTGGAGACTGCTGAGTGTATTTTAAGTAGCCTATGAGCTGCAGTGGAGTTGTGCTAGGCATCATGAGACCATATT
This sequence comes from Oxyura jamaicensis, assembly GCF_011077185.1. Lineage (NCBI taxonomy): Eukaryota > Metazoa > Chordata > Aves > Anseriformes > Anatidae > Oxyura > Oxyura jamaicensis. The sequence continues at coordinate 151,129,328 of NC_048893.1, forward strand.
TTTGTCTTGGTTCAGTTTACAAGAAGCTTATTAAGAGAAAATCCCATGGGAAAGTGAGAAATTAAACAGTTAAAAAACTGCTCACTTTTCCAGATTTAAAAAAAAAAAAAAAAAAAAAAAAATGTTATGTTCTCCATGCTGTTGTAAGCACAGAGGGGCTTTTCCACAAGCTTTGGAGGCATCAGGATAGGACCTTTTTTTTTTTTTTTTTTTTTTTTTGCTGTTGTTCAATCAGTTTTTGAATACTTTGAGGGAAAAGTGAGAGTGATTTTATTTTCAAGCTCTGACAGATGTGTAAATATTAAAACACTGGGTGTTATCTGACCGCAGTGATTACCTGTAAGAAGGTTGCAGCTCTGTTGGCAGTGGAAGAAGCTTTATACAAGACTTGAGCATTAGTATCTTGAGGGATTGGGCTCAGGGGAAGAATTGCAATGAGACAGTTGAAAAGCAGCTGCCATTTCATTAGGTCTCTAGTAATGTGCCAAGGTTTTCTGTTAACTTTGAAAAAAAAAATCACACTCAGAAGCTATGTTAAAAGTATGCCGGAGTTTTATATTTTAAACTGGGAAAAGGATGGGAACACACCACTGAGGCTGCAGGCTCTGCGGTGTGTGCGTGGCGGGCACCCCAATAACTCTCCTCTGTTGCATCCCATCGGGGCTGGTTCCTGAGGAATGCCTCCACCAGGCCTCCCAGTCCTGCCGTCGGTTCAAATCACACCTCAATATTCTCTGTGAATTCTGAAGATATGTATATCCCGCGTTAGCGTGTGAACACAGAAGGCGACAGTGGTACTTACTGGGGTGTTGCCATGGAACAACTATTTCTCTTTTATCCCCCATGTCTTATACGTGCGTTCATACATATGAAAAGGACATTATTATCAAACAAGCCAAACTTTGTTGACAATGCTCTCGAATATAAATTGGAGAAATATTTCATAAGCTGTAGTCAGAGCAGGATGACTGTGAGACCCAACTCATGACATGTGTCAGCTTCAGAAAGATAGCGTATTTTCTGTTCTTAAAGACTCAAACAAAACTTTTCACATTCTTCTTTGAAAAAAATGCATTTGAAGTCCTTTTTCACCCAAACACATTTTTAGATAAGAGCACACAAGTCTTGACATTATTTCATTTTGTTATGCGCATCTGTCAAGGAACAGAGATATGATACAGCTACTAAAAACTGATGATTGTGGAACAGTGAAACTTGACAGCATTTCATTTCCTTTATGTTCTGATTATACATTTATCAGGAAACCTGTATCTCTTCTAGTTCAGCTAGAAATTGGTAGAATTCAGGAACTCAAAGGCTTGGCAAAGAACTGTCCTATTATTTGGTATCATCTTACATTTTAGAGAAGTTGCTTGGTTGAGTCATTGTTAAAGCTTTTGCTTCTTCTTTCATTATTGTGGCTCACTATCCAGAGATCACGTTTCTATAGGCCCTATAACTGCTCTGCAGCACAAATTAAACGCTGGGATATGTCATACATACACCTCGAAGTTTCAATGGTTGTCAATCATAGTTTGTAAAATATAGGGATTACAACCTGATATTAACATCCAAATCCATTGTGTTCATTTTATGTGTGAAAATGAGAAACCCTTGTGCAGACGCAAGATTTCACAGCCTCTTTGTCAGCCTGTTTTTAATTTATCTCCATGTTTTGAGCTAGTAAAATGATTTTACTTATCAGTTTAATGTAAAGCGATAAAATATATCTATTTATCTGAATCACCAGGATTTGAGTGGATCTACAGGTTGTGTGGGGTTTTTCTTAGACTTTGTTATAATAAGATGATGCAGTAATTTTGCTAATTTTTCAGTGACACACAGTTACCGAGTACTCCTAACCTGAAGTTCCTGTTTGGATTCCTTAGGGGCACGTATTTATCTGTCCTGTATTTATCTCCAGAAATTGTATTTTAAACTAAAAGATGTTTCGAGTATAATGACATGCCGAATCTGATGTTTTCCCTAGGTTTACTTCAGTAAGAATTATCCAGAAGTTGTTCAGAACGGTCAGCTTGCTGCAGACTCCTCGCTGGATCCTTCCTCAGGATTATGCATAACTGAAACTGCACTGTGATTCCTAATAACCACGGTTGTTTTCCATAGAATGTAAAGCTGAGAACATCCAAACTCTCGATGTTTTCAAGGGTCAACGGGAGAGGAAAGGGAGGGGGCGATTCTTTGCACTGGACATCCTTTCTATTTAATCCTGAGAAGAAAATCTTTACTCTCCCTGTTTGTTCAATTTCAGTGCAATATGTTTTCCTTTCCAGATATAATTATGTTTGTATTGCCAAGGAAATTAGGCAGACTCAGTTTTTATGTGGAAGTTAGGAGGTAGAGATCTCTTTTATTTAAACAGGTGCAGGACACCTCACAGGTCTAGGGTGTATATTTGGAATTTGTTAAAACAAAAGATTGGAATGTATCCCTTTGCTCTTCCGGAGATATTTTGAGAGCAGTCAAAAACAAATTTTGCTGAGCGTCGCTTTACCTCGACAGCTGTGCCTAAACAGTGGGTTTGGTAGCAGACATCTTAGTTGTCTAACGCAGCTGTCTTCCTACCTGTCATACGTTGTCATGCAGGTTGACAGAAGAAAGAATTGAAGAAGCCAAAAATACTTTTCCTTTTTGATAGCAAAAAGTACTATATACTTATTTTTTTGATCATTCAAGTAGTGCTGTTCAAGATGAATGTAAATATGTTTTATTTTGCTGAAATCCAAATGCTGAAAAAATCAATCTCAATCTTCTATACTTTAGAAGAAAATTACCACGTTTGCACTGAAGAAATATTTAAATAATTTAACATACATTCCTCTTTTTATCCAGGTTATCAAAGAAAAAAAGTATTAAAATAACTTGAGGAAATCTTTGAATGACATGTCATTATACCTAAATACCATGTAGTACAAAGTTATCTTCAACACAACACATGGAAACGTATACGTTATTTGCATTTATTGTGCCTTAATATTTGTGCCTTCAAGCCAAAGCTGTAACTGCAGGGTACACAACAAATTCATTAAATACATGTTAAAAATATTTAGCCTTAGTATATTTAAAATTTTGCATCAGGGGATCTGGTGAACTCGAGCTGTTTGAAGTTACCATCCTACTGGAATAGGTAGGAAAGTACAACCTGTAGATCGGAATGGCTGTTGCAAATAGCGAGGAGAATGCAGTGAGAGAGAGATTCTGTATTTGTAAGTTATGTCCTGATTTAGCAAAGCACTTTAGCATAAAGGCACTATTCCCCTACTTTAAAAAATCAAGCAAGTGCTACGCTGCTTCAGATTTTTTTTTCATGTTTAGTGAGAGAGCTACCCTTTGAGGTCCAGTACCAAATAAATCCATTCATCTTACTGTTTAAAGTAAGACACTAAAAAGCAACACATCTCTTCAGGATACAGAAAATACCGTGCTTTAAAAAATATATTGAAGATGCTCGCGTTACCGTTGTAAGATAAATATTATTTACCCAATGTTCACCCAGTGGTCTAAAGGTAAGGCAAACACAAATGTTTCCTGTTTCAAGCTGTTCTACCAGCAAATAACTAACTGAAATACAAAATTACTCTCTCCTTGTTGAGAATTAAATTGAAGCCAAAGCCTGTGACTGAGGGCTGGGGCTCATCTAGGACTTTGTCCCGTGTAGAAGTTGGTGACAAGAGGCAGAATCGTCATTCTCCTGCTGCAGCAGCTTCCCTGCCGTGGGGCTCGCTGTCCTGCTGTGAGGTACCAGGAGAGGGGGGAGGTCCTCTTACTGCCGCCGCTCCCACCAGCTGGGGTGGAGGGAAAAAAGGCAAACATTGGGTGTCTGGCTTGCTGCTAACATCCTCCTGTACTGTTAGCAGGAAGCTACAAAATAAAATGCCGTTGCCCCTAGCTTTCTTTTGGCAGGTTAGGAGACTTCTTCTGTGGGGCGCAGCTGACTACAACAAATGTCTTTGAGATCAGTGGAATTGGACTTCATGCAGTGATGCATAACATGAGTCTTGTGCTATGTCTGGTGCTAAATAAAAGGCAGACAAGTGCGTGTCCCCAGAGCCAAGTAGCACAGATTGACTCATGTAAGCAGCAAGCTCATAGCTAATTCTTAGGGCACACCAGCCACATCCCCTTTTCTGTATCACTGCCCTTGGTCTTCGCTGGGCTTGTGCAGTCCCCTTATGTTCCTAGCCCACATTTATCATCTAGTGTGTTTTGTTATCTTTCCCTTTCCGATTGTCTGAAATAAGGATTCTGCAGCTCAGTAGAGTGGTGGTTGTATTGCAGAGGTATGTGAAGATGTAGAGAAGTGTTTGACTGAAAAGTCACATGGGATAATGCTGGGGGACTGTGCAGCGTGAAGAAAGCTCAGCCTTGCGTGCTTGTCTGTAACTGCCTTTTGGAAGGGATCCACAGTATGAACCATGTCCAAACTCTGCTTGAGCATTGTCGTGGAGAGATCTAGCTGGTGTGCGCCAAAGCAAAGCTGGAGTGAGCCGACTCCAAGTAGTGCAGACAGGTAACAGGGGCTGGCGCATGAGCTCGTGTGCTTACCTTGTTTATTGAGCAGTTTGGACATATCCACAGGGTCTAGCTGTGTGTTATGATACTGAATTCTTTTGATTTCTAAACAGTTAGTTCTTCCACGAGAATAAGTATGACACTAGGACTTCTAAATACTCTTAAGAGAACAGTACATTCTCCTGGCCATATACCCTGGTTTTAATTTTTATCAAAATGGAGGAGATGTGCATGTGTACATCAAGGGTATAATTACAGTTTTAGTTCATTTCAGCTCTGAAATGAATCTATGGTAAGTTACATTTCAGAGCAGAACTCCAAAACGCTGGCTGCTGCAGACTCACTGGTATGAGACCCTGACAGATCGAGCTATCAATCTGTGAGCTAGAATTAATTTGATCCTGTAGCTTTCTGAATGCACACAAAAAATGCAAGGTATCTCTGAAAATGCTGATTCTGCTTCTTCACATGTTTTGACAGGACATTGCTAGCTGTAGGTATCAAAAACCAAATCTTTAAAAAATCACACTTGAAAACCATACACTTCTGAATAGAACAGCTGCTAGTGAGTCGCCTGTGTCTGTTGTTGCCATTATGTCCATCCTTTTAGTGTAAAGTAACAAAAATGTTTTAATCAGATTTTTGTTGTTTAGGTTTTGTTGTTGTTGTTGAGAGTTGTTTTTGTTTAGATGACTGTTGTTAAGATTGACCCACCCGTTTAATCTTACGTGAGCGACAAAGTGCACCGTACCTGAACGGCTGAACTCAGGTCAGGAATGAAAAAGGCCTTCCTTTGTTGGAAGTCTTTATCTGTTAAACGTACAAATTATCTCTCCAGCAAGGTGTTTTGTGTTTCATTTTAAAGAAAAGTTCAAATGGTCGTAAACTTCCACTTTGGAAAATTTCGTGCTTTATTTGGGAAGAGTAAAGCTGGGTATTTTTAGCTACATTCCTTCATGGGGATCTTGGAAAAAGAACTCAATCTTCTGAGTTATTAAAGCCTTTAAAACGTTTTTTCACCTTGAGGTGCCTTAAAGTATTCCACAGTCTTATTTCTAACGGGTATAACTTTATGCAGTAATGCTGCAAATCTTCAGTTGTGGAACTGCTGTTTGGTTGGTTTAAAAGTCTAGGAACAGCCTCTACTCTAAAGAACAGGTTTTTTTCAGACATTAATTTCGGTCTCTCTTTGCTCCTTCTTAAAAGACCACTGGGAGACTCAACGCCAACATGGTTCTTCAGAACTGGTTATCTCCAGTTTTGCTTAGTTTAAGGGCAAAATTCTGCTTGGTGAGCTGAAGCAGAGCTCATTTGCCAGATGGGCGTAGTCTTCTGCTCATACCCGCCTTGGAAGGTGGAGGACCTTCTTCTGACCAAGATCAGGAATGCTGTTTTCTTTAAGTGATATTGACAGTTTCTTTTAATTTTCCCAGTACGTGCTTGAAGTAAGATTGCAGAAAGAATGAGAAGGGGACAAAGGATCCAAACGGTATAGATACTTTACTGAAAATGCTGCTTTTTGTATTAATCTGTCCCTTCCAAACATCTCACTTTGAAGTTTGCCCCCTTTTTTTTTGAGGGGGGGAAAAAAAAATATTTACTTACATCACCTGCTCTCTGTGATGGTGATGAGCTTCTGACACTTCAGCAGAAGAATGTGGCTTTCTCTCTCTGTTTTACATTGTGTAACATCGCACTGCTTTTTCATCATTTTAACTCTGTTTTTGTTTTGTTTTGTTTTTGCATTTGTGTAATAATTTGATTTTTTTATTGCTATGGAATGATTACTTTTGTTGACGTTCACATGACAGCTCCTGTTGTACAATAAAAAGCGTTTCTCAGAAGCGTGCTGAGTTCTGTCATCATTGTGAATGTGTGGGTGAAGGCAGAAACGCAGGGCTGAGCAAAGTGCAGGTTGTGCCCAAAAGCTCCAAACACCTCTTTGTGTCATTGCCAACTCCAAGGATTGAAAATCCTCCATTATGAGATACAACACAGAATAATACATTTCAGCTCATTTTTCACCATTCTTCCGCTGTCTGAGATCTCACAGATCACATTTTCAAGCTTTTTGCCTCAATGGCAGTGACTAAAATGTAATTCAAATAGATTTTCAAAAATCATTATGTGACTTTAAGGAAGAACCCCTGCAGTTGCAAAAGTACAGATCAGATATGATCTGTGCCTCAAACAGCTAACAAGCTAAATGGACTGGATAAAGTTAATAGACGCAGAAGTGAAGTGGGTTAGCAGCACAACTCCAAAATCTGGTGTCATCTCTCAATCCTTTACTTCCGAGTTTGTTCATTTAACAAGATGCTGTAAACTCCGCGTTTCTGAAAAATGCTCAAAGTTTCTCCCTGTGTCTGCTAGCTCTCAATCACTTGTATTATCATGATGCAGTTCAAGATCAATTATGCATTTGTCAATAATCCCCCGGGGTAGCAAGTTCTAGGACTGATGCAATGTAACCTGTCACCCGTCCTTTTATAACGTGATGCAGGAGTATGCGTTAAAAAATTCTTGTCTTCCTACCAAAAGTCCACCCTGCAACCGCAGTGCAGCTATCTTAACCTCAGGATGGCAGGAACATTTTGCAGGAACATTTGCAGGAACATTTGCCATGATTAAAAGAATCGTGTGGTCAGTAACACAACAGTTTGGGGGCCAGAGATACCAAAAGGCGTTCCAGTTCCTCACTGGGGCCGGATGCTGCGTGTTATCTTTCTTCTGGGAAAAAGAAATCCCAGGTTGTGGTCCCAGTTCCAGGGAGTTTGTCTGCATTTTGTTGAACAACAGTTGTTAGAAATTGCATAAGCACCAAGGGGGACTCTACTCCAGAGCTCCTGCTTCAGGGTATCTCGGGTCTCACCAGGCAGCAGGATCAGTTTGCTTTTGCCACCCACCAGGCTGGGTGGTGGCAGCTGAGACTCCAGCTCCCGCAGCACTCAGGCCTGTTGTTTGCAGACTTGGTGCTTTAGGACTCTGGCTGCCATACAAAAGGAAACACATTTCTTCTGCCTCCCTGAGGACGCCGCTGCCCTCAGCGCTGCGATTCCCAAGTGGATGTCTGCTTTAAAATGAGATGCTCGATGTACCCAAAAATTCCTACTGCAGCTGCTCCTCGAGTATTCCTATAGACCAAGGTTTTCCTTATAATCAGTAAAGCTTCCAGCAAAAGAGCTCTGTAATACTAGCTGAAGCCTATGCTTAAACTATACCCAGAGAAAAGGTCCCAGTTTGCGCAGTCTGAATTACCGTAGCCAAGGACATGTGTATCCTGGTCACTCCAACATGTGAATTTGATACATGTAGTACAGCTGTAGGATTGTGTCAGACACGTGAGACTTAGAAATAAGCTGTGGTTTTCTTTTTCATTTGTGTGTGTGTGTGTTTTTGAGGTTTTCAGAATTGCTATGAGAAATTAAGGTGAGGGGCAGTGAAAAATAGTTCCTTTTTTAAATTCCAGTAAATTTTGTACCTTCAATCAGAAATAGCAAATAAAGGAGGGACTTATCCTGAGGCTGAAGCCTGAAGAAAGCAAATCCTGCTAGTATTCTTGCCAGTTGATATTCTTCACAGAGCTCTGCATTTTCCAGAAAAGAACCATAATTACCTTTTATAACATGAAATTGAATTGGGTGGGAAATACAGCCTACGAATTATTAGTTAAAGTTTCACTGTCAACAAGAGCTTGCTCTTGAATATTACAAGGCCAGATTTTCTTTTTAACATAAATGCCAGGCATGAATAGGGCAAGTAGTGCTGTACAACTTTCTTTTGGAGACATTGCCAGGATAGCAAAAAAGAGGATTTCTCCCCTAACTCCCTGCCAGGCTGAGAGATTAGCTAGATTTTTTGTTCATTCTGTACTGGCAAGAAGACCACATTGTACCAAGAATATGGACCGCTCTGTGCTTTGGTTGATTTAACATGTATGCACTTTTGCAGAGTAGTGATTTCTGCAAGTGGAGTTATGCAAGTAATTCACCGTGAGTCATTCATGCAGTGAATTAAGTAAGTGCCTCTTCCCACAACCAGGTCATCGCCTGACAATCATTGCTTTTTTTTTTTTTTTTTTTTTTTTTTTTTTTTTTGAATTACTCAACAAATCCTTTTGCAATTACTTTTAAGCATTCTGTGAAGATCACAAATAAATGTATATATGTGGTTAAGGCTTATATAGATTTTTGAGTAATATTCCTAATAGATCAGAGAAATTGCGTGGTGTTGTCTCTGCATCAGCGGGTGTAAATGTCCATACTCATGACTTTAAAACTTTGACATTTGTTTTTGGGCATGCACGTGTGTGTTCATTTCTGTGGGTATCCATGTCAGTAAAGCTGGGTTTGCTTGAATGGCATGTCACGTCATGCAGGCACATCGGCACAGAAGGGAAGCAAATCTGCATTTTTTAAATAGTTTTATGGAAAAGTCTCTGCTTCCATTTCTCACAGCAAATGACAGCGACGATCACGGCCTCGAGAGAACATGGGGGTGCTCTGACCGGGGGACGCAGCGGTGAATTGCCTGCGCTCCATGGGGACAGGGTACGTTTGGGAAGTGCGGGGCCTGGAAGGAGCCTCCCTGCCCTGTGTTTGCCTGGGCCAGGCCTTCGTGTATCTGGAGTGTTTGTAAGAAGTTGCGACAGACGCTGTGCAGAACCCGTTTCTGAAAGCAGAAAGTGAAAGGCCCGGTGCTGCCGGTGAGCGGGAGCAGAAGCCTGTCCTGTGCCAAGCGCGGAGAGACCTGGCTGAAGCCTGCTCCCCTCGGGTGCCATCCTCGGGAGTGCACGGACAGGGCTGGGCCCGCTGGGAGGCATCGGGCTCCTTTTGGCCGAGGAAGAGCCCTCCGAATGGGAGACATTGCTAAGGAGAGCTCCCCAGGGCACGAGGGGAGCAGCCGCCAGGCCTCCCTCCGAGGCCCCAGCACGGCAGACCAAGTCTCTCCTTCCTCCTCTCCGGAGGCCACACGCTGGGGCGAAGGCTGGGCTGTGAGGAAGGTGCAGCAGCTGGCAGCGCTCACAAGGACCTCCTAATGGCTCGGTTAATTGGCTAATGGGGATTCCTTTGCTGCAATGTAATGAACGCGAGTGCAGCGATTACTTAACAGAGGGACATGTAGATCTCTGGGAGATGGCTTTGCTGGGCTGCCAGGAGTAATGGCAACAAACCAGTCAGAGCTGCTGATGCTGTTGTCACAGATTTACCAGAAAGGCTGCTTTTCCCTCCAGCTTTTTTTTTTTTTTTTTTTTTTTTCTCAAGAGGCGATGATCCTTTCCCTGAAACTGGTATCGAGGCAAACTTCTATCACGTATTAATATGCATAATGTCCTTTTTTTGTGACTTCTCCTTGCTGGTGAGAGTTGCCCGGCTTAAATGATATTTAAGCCCTGTTACTGTAGCTGTGGCTACTGTTGTTGGTAGCTGTTCAGGGCTTTCATTTGCCCATCCTGAGGGGACTGTAATAAAGACTGGCCCCTGCTGTTAAATTGTTTGCATAATTCTTTTTTTTTTTTTTTTTTTTTTTTTTTAAACTGAGAAAGTTGATCTTACACTGGGAGAAATATCAGCCCCGCTAGAGTTTTAACACCTAATCGTATCATAACTGAAAGAGTCACGAGGCTTTCTTAAAAGCTGAATGTGTTTCTCTTCTCTAATCCATTGCCTTGAAGTTTAGGAAAGAGCTGAATTTCCCACTTTGATTTATCTGGGCTGCGCTTAATCCCGCATTTTGGTGAGGAGTTGATTTATTGTCTAACATCAGGGAGGGTACATTAATTCCCCGCCTGCCACCCAGCATGCCCGCTTGGGCAGAAAGAAACCTCCTCTGCTGTAGGTAGGATCAAAACCAATGGGAATAAACTGCACTGAAGTGCATGTGTCCAGGCAGTTTTTCTGGAAAACTCAACTCGACTGCCGCTTAACCCTGCCATTGCCTGCAAGCTCTAGAAATACCTTACTTTTCACCTTAGGGCTTACGCAGGTGCTGAGAGCCACATTTCTTTGTACCTCCAGCGCTGACAAGGGTGGGCAGCCTGGTGCCTGACTCTTAACTAAGCCTTCCTGGCATGGAAAAAGCAGGTATTTCTTTGTTTAGGGGCTTGGTGTGCCTCTGCTAGCTGCACTTGGAGTCTCCCCATGTGATGAGAGCTGCACGTGTGCACACCCACCAAGCAGATGGGGAAGGGGTGAATGAGGGTCCCACCATTTCCATGCAGCCTGGGGCAGAAGAAGCTCTCAGCCTGTGAACAGCAGGCCTGGCCCTCTTCACTCTTCAAGGCTCTGGGCCTGCGTTTACCATCCCCTGGGAAAGTGCCATCAGGGTGAAGGGTGCCCAAGGGGTGGGAAGACAGTCCCCACTTGTTGGTTGTCCATACTGAGCACCTTTCCTAGAGTCATGGTGCCAAGGAGGGAAGAGAAAGTTGGAGGCTGTAACCATTCATCTGCATGGAGAAATATGTGACTGCGCCTGCAGTCAACACGCAATAGTCCTGGGATAACAAAAGTCAGGGGAGTGAGGAGAGAGCCCAGGGCTCCCCACTCCCTGGTGACTGGCCTCAATTCGAGGTTTCGGAGGCATGCACGCGCTCCCTCACTCCCTCCCCTCACCCCCCAACCTGGCCTCATGAGTCTTAAATTCCTTGCTGCAGAGTGGTGCAGTTTCAAAGCAGGGGTGGAGGATCCTCCGCCCAAGGTAGCCTCCAGCCTGGTTGTTAGGGCACTCTTATGGGATGTGGGAGACATGGGTTTGAACCCCTCAGGCTGAGGCGGGAGAGGAACCCAAGCCTCCCACTTCCTCAGCATATACTTTGAATACCAAGGCATTATATAATAAAAGCTATCACCACCTTTTCTTCTTCCTGCTTTGTTTTTAAAAGACTGATCTGTGTGGAGTCTTTTGAAAGAAAGGGCGTAGGTACCAATCTCCAGGAGAAGATTTCAGACAATGGATCCCAAGCAGACAGGATTGCCTCACTCCAGCCTCAAGGGGCTTTTAGTGCAAGAGAGAATTGCAGATACACCCTTGTCCTCCACTTTTCCTCGTGCTAGAATGTAAGCAGCTGAGTGCTCCCTTCAGGAAGATCCCACTTTATCCTGTGGACTCCTTTAGGTCAAGCTATGAAGCACCCAACTTTCACCATGAACTGTGTAGGTAATCTGAGTGCAGCTCACAAGATGCTGGTGGCCAGGGACCTAGAAATTAGGGATTTCTGTGCCTAAACCTCCCCTGAATCTAACCCTAAGTTCCCCAGTTAAATCAGGTTGTCAAATCCAGACGAAACTACTTGCCTCTTTGAAAAAGTGCCGGAGATGGATCAAGCAGGATGCACTTGTATAATTGCATAAGCAGGTAAAACAATTTTTGTTTCTTTGAATACTTTAGACTGAAAGAGACTAAAAATAAACCTCCACAAGAAGTCTTATTCATTGCAGTCTGTGAAGACTCATTTGAAACAGTCTGGGCAATCAATTCTGATGTAGCTCTTTGGCTGTAAAAGCCCAGACAGCCAGTCCCAGATATCTCTTTGATGAAGAATCACACAAAGATTCAAGTTTCCATTGCTCTGATCAAGCAAAATGTCCCCTGCCCTAACTGAGGGGGAAGAAGTCTGTGCTTCCCAAAGCATAAATGCATTGCACATGGTGCCTATTAATCAATGGAATCAAGTTTGGATCAGCATTAACTCTTATAACTTGTACTCAGTGGTGAGATTATACAAATAAAGCTTATGCAAACACAATTTTGCAACCTTGAAAAGTGTGTGTGTAACCTGTTCTTAAAACATTCCACCTATGGAAATCCATTATTCCCCCCCCCATTTTCCAGGCAGAAACCTCACTCTAAGGGGATGAGGCCAGCAGTAGGGTCTTCATGAAACATTCATGACATTTTTGGCTTATTACAAAAAATACTGTAAAATACTGTAGGGGGGAATGAAGTTTTCTCCACTTTTGGAGGCAGTCAAGAAAGCTGAGCTGAAAGGCATTAAATACATATTTTTATTTTTATTTTATTTTTTTCTCTAGGGTATCCTAAAAAGCTATTGTACATTTGAGGAAGTCCAACCACAGTAGAAATGTCTGCTTAGCCTGGACCTGGACAGGCTGCCTGGATATGATGCTGCACGGACACTCAGGTAGTTTTTGCCAGGTGCTGTGATGAGATACTGCTGTGATACCATCAGGAGAGGATCAGCACCATGAAATAAAAGAAAGGAGGTATTATAAAGGATCATTTCAATACCTGACACTCTTATACTTGGCTAATTGTATTTGTTCATTAAGATAAGGATCAGCATTCAGCTTCTCCTACGTTTAGGTCAGCCTTCCAGTACATTTGCACTTGCAAGGGAGAACTGCTGTAATGGTGGAGAATGAAACTGCAACGCATTGCATCATGACTTCTGTGTTAATATCACTTAAACATGATAAAATGCAAATAGTATTGACTGTCAGCACACAACCATGCTTAATCCTCTAAGCCCACACACATACATGTGTTCAAATTAATCATCTCCCTAACAGTAAACACAGCGTGCATCCATGCACCTCTCTGCCTTCCTGAGAACATTCATCCTGCCCAAACTAAAAAGTGCACCAGCTCTACGCGCTCAGCCAAGAAGGGAGTTTGCCACTGGCCAAAAAAGTCTCTGACTCCTGTAGGTATCGGCATACTCTTTCACAACTGGGTTTTGTAGCTGGAATGGAGTACAAAAGGCAAGATACTAATTTGAAGTGGGATCAGTTAGTGACTGGCCATCTTCAGTGAATAAATGTTCCCTAGAGGTTAAACAAGCCCACATGCATTTTAAGAAATGCAGATTAAGCACATGGAGAAAGTTAAATGTATTTAATTGTAATTCTCTTGTGGGAAGTTCAGTTTGCAATGGCAGAATAACTGAACTACTTTCAGGTATCTTAATACCACATCAGTGTTCATATTTACAAGAGAAAATCATCTTCTGTTGGCACTGCTGCTTGAGAGTCCTGTCCCTGAGCTGTGTGATTTTAGGGTCTGCCTGCATCTCCGGTTCCCTCAGAGGTGGGATACTTTTTCTACTTTCATTTCATTTCATTTCATTTCATTTCATTTCATTTCATTTCATT
>NC_048893.1:151142980-151148233 GCF_011077185.1 Oxyura jamaicensis
TTTCATTTCATTTCATTTCATTTCATTTCATTTCATTTCATTTCATTTCATTTCTATTTTTGTTACTCTTTGAATGTAAACAAACAAGCCTTACTTTGGGACTGCTGAGGTATCCTCTTTGGAAATTCCTCACCGGCCTTGTGAAACACGGGGTTGCAACAACTATTTCCTATTTCTCAGCGCTATCGGCAAAGTGCCGCCTTGGGTTTTAAAGATCCAGAAAAATGCAGCAGCCAGTCAGCAGTTGTCTGGAGAAACCAAGATGTTGTGTAGGACACGATCCTCGGAGTGGCACCCACTGGTGAGGAAACCCTGACATCTGGTCGAACACGGTCAGTGTGTTTCAAAGTTGCTTTTCTCCTTTGGTTTCACAGGCTCTTATTTCAAGAGGGCTGCTTCATGAAGCTCATAAAATGTGGCTTCACGATGCCTACTGGCCAAGTCTCACCACAGACACTCAAAGACTTTTGGCAACCAAGGTCTGCTCTGCAGACCAGGGACCTGTCCCAGTGTCTGTCACTAGCAAAGGCCACAACACTGTTCAGAGACTGCCCAGTGCTAAATACAGTGTGCCCTTTGGGCGCTTCTTTGCCCATTCAAAGCTTGCAAATCTATTCCTATTCCCACCTGTAGTCACTTCATATTCCCACAGTGGCTGTGAAGTGAAAACTTTCAGAGCAGGTGTTATTCAGCATTTATGAGACTCTCAGTATTTTAGCAGCTGGGAAGAGGAGTGTGTGTCGACAGCATGTGTTAGAAAGCAAAGGACCTTACATCCAGAGTGCAAAGGAACACGAACCCATGAGAAGCATTTCCTCTGACTGAACAAGCCAGCCTACCACAAGGGTTTGAACCAAGGACCTGAAAAGACACTGCCTCCTAATAGCAGCTGAATGCGGACTCCTCCCAGCTGGACGGCGTGCTCAATTTGGGGATTATGCTTGTTAGATCCTTGCTCTGATACCTTCACTCGGGCAAAGCCTTGGCTTCATTCATCCCAGCAAAGTCAAACTGGGGTGAATCAGCCTCCCTCAGACCATCCAGCCTGATTCAAGCGTTAGGAATCCAGCCTTTAGTTATTGCAGAATAACTAAAGCAAGCTCTGGCAGAGGAGCCTCCCTTCACAGCAGCCCCATGAGTGTTTTGGTACATAGACGGTGAGGGTGAAACCAATGCCCTCCCGTAGCCTCCGCTGAAGCCATGTGACGGGGAGCTAAGGATGAGCCTGTGCACCCCGGGGTGAGCCTGCACTCCCAGGCAAAGGGCACGGAGGCCGTGTCCACACCAACACTTTCTTTTTCTGGAGAAGGTAGCCCAGTCCACGCTGATTTTGGCAGGTCTCACTCTCCCTGACCTGCAGTGGGCTTCAGTGCCCTCGGCACAACGCTTTGGCGAGCTGGTTTTATTCCCTCGGGGATGATGGGACTGAGGTGAATAATCACAGTGCTACATCCCCTCTGCATCTCCCTTCTGACCTCCTGGCAGGCCAGGTAGAGCCCAGCCCCAGCTTCCTTCCTACTGTCGTGCCATCATGTCCCAGGCACCTGATTTTGCTACCTGCCTTTTGTTTTAATTCTCTGGACTCATCTTCAGCAAAGACTCACTTACAGACAAAGAATGCTACCAGGCTATTTGCCTAAATTCTCATGGATGAGAAAATTAACCCGCCCCCCCCCCCCCCCTTTTTTTTTTGTTGTTGCCATGGTCACAGGAAAGGAATTAAAGCATCAAAGCCTTCCATTTCCTGATGATGGATTAAGGAAATTATTAATTTGTCTTATAAAAAGGCAGGTTGTGTCTCTGCAATTAATGTTAGAGGGCCCTTCATGAGGGGAATTTCAGCCTCCTGGGCGGAGAAGGCTAAAGCGTCTGCTTGTTCTCCAGCTTAGACATATGGGGCTGCTATGGGGGTCTGTGCTGTGCCTCCTGCCTTCATTACTCACTGCAGATAGGATTTGGCTGCCTAGGCAGTGGTTTCTTTGGGGCACAGGATTAAAAACTGCAGCTCCCCTATAAATTAAGCCTTCTTTATCCATTTTTTTTAGGCTCCATCCGTGATCTCTCAGGACTTTTCCAGTGCAGGATGAGGAAGAGAAAACTTGGGGAACAAAATTACTGGTGACTGTCTGCGATATGTTCCTGGTCACTCCTTACCCTGCTTTTCTGGCTCCCCAGCACCTGCCTACTGGGGAGGCTCATTTATGTGTGAGCTCTTTACAGAGTTGGCTTTGCCATGGCCACCACACCTGCCCCAGCATCAGGCATAAAGACGCCGTCCCATAAAGGCTTGGTGCTGGGTCTGGGCCTCTTTTCCCAGCTCTGTCACTCCAAGTTTCTCTGAGAACTGTCCCGGCTGGAAATCCTGCAGGTGGCAGCTGAAATCCCCATGTTTCCCCAGCCTCTGGGGCTCCTCCAGCTTGCAGGACACACCTGGGAGGGAAACAGATTAACCTACCTGCTTCTGTTATAGCTAATTCGTTCATTTGCTTCACCTTTTCTTCACCATTTCCATTTATTTTTCTAAATGACTGCAGAAAATACAGTTCTCAATTCCAAGGCTTGCCTTCGCAATTAGGAGGGGAAAAAAGGCATCACCGAAACAGGCAGATTTTGATCTGGAGACTCAGCATGAATGAGTCCCATCGTCTCAGACGTTGTTGCAGCAGAAAGGTGCTGCTCTGACCTTCCTCGGCCCGGAGCCTGTTGTCTGATGACAGAACCTAGCAAGCCGTATAAACTCTTTGTTAAATGTGTCCTTTCATATTTCTTCCTGCTGCGTTCAGGTAATTTGGCCCTTTTACTTGCTGGAGCCCTCTTTCTTTTCCCTGAAAGGGGATGTCGTGGTGCTTCCCGTAGAAAGCCGTGGAGTTAAATTGCTGTGAGATGGGACCTGGTGAGTTCGTGCTGGCAGGCACAGAGCACGGTGCTCATGATGCAGAGCTGTGCCTCGTGCTGACCTCCCAGCTCGTCCCTTTGATATGGTGTCTCAGGCGCTGTGCTTTGCCTACGTTGCTGTAGGAAAAGTAGGAACTTGTTTGTCACTTTTCCCTACACTGAAACGACACAAGGAAGGAAAGGGCTTTTTCTTGGAGCGGTAAGCTCTCCTTCCCCTTTGATCTGCTTTAACCGGTCCCTTTCCTCTCTGAAAGAAAAACTGCCAGGACTTCTTCTTGGAAACCCTGAATGCAGTTTAGAAACTCAACAGGAGTTTGCATACCTGCCATATTTCTATGAATAACACAGGGCTGCTCTCCCACTGACCACATCTAGACCACACTCAGCTCTGATATCTCTCTTGAAGATACTACCACAGTCAGGAAGGCTCCTTTAGTTGATTGAAAGATATGAAACCCTTGTTCTTGGGCTTGATGTGTCTGTAATTAAGAGCTTTAAAATCAATGTTGTAACTCCATGAAGGACGTTTCTGTAGCATTAAACATGCTAAATTATTTACTGCTCTCAGATGCTGAGCTATAGTGCCTAAATTCTCAGTTGCTGGAGTCAAAACCCATATTTACCTTTATATTTGTGTGGTGGTGATGGGTCCCGGTCATACTGGTGTTACAATAACACTTTTATGTGCAAATACACAGATGTACGCACACACCGGAAACCCACAAAGTCTAAAAAGGTAAAATGTCTCACCATGTGCACCCCAGGTGTGTCTATACATTAATTCAGCCCACCTGTGGGTGTTCCATCATTTCCCACTGGGATTTACTTTTCCTTTGGTCAACAACAGGTGCACAATGTGAGAGGTTCAAAACAGGACCTGAAAGAGTTTACCTCCTCCAAGTTAGCCCTCCAGGACTCAGAAACACTGGCACCATGCCTTTTATCCCTCGTAGCGCTCAGAAATTGAGTTGGTAGCCCAGGCAGTGGCTCATCCCTCAACAAGTCCACAAGCCCTGACGCCCAGCTCTCCAAATGTCTTCTCCACGGCAGCCTTGCTATGAGAACCATGTGCTTTACAGGGGATAGGGAGGGTGCTTTGCACCACATAAATTGCTTTTTTGCTTTCTTTCATGGACTCCTATGTGAAAATTTCCAGGTCATACCAGACTTCTTCGCACAGCAGGGGAAGTTAGGACTGGAGATTTCAGTCATGGAGAGAAGCCACTTGTCGTAGATACAGGCATGCATCTATGCCCATATTAGATCTGGTGACCCATTTCCCATGGGATACGCATCATCTTCTGGAAGCCTGTGGAAAAGCAGAAGGAGAGTCAGTGTGGCTTAACAGACCATAGCTTTTTATGCTGTGGAAAACTCGTTACGAGATGGGTTTCTTCCTGGAGTGGTATGGAATGAAGGACTCAGGATAGAAATTCTGACAAGACATTGTCATTTCCAGGTTGCCGAAGGAAGAAATCAGTCCTGAAAGCTGAAGTTGTGCACACTCTTTGTTTGGAAGTGTGAAGGTTTATTCCATCTAGAGACTTATTTGGGGCAAATGCCTCAGGAGATCTCCAATGCCCTTTTCTTCTGCAGCAGATCAAACCGATCCATGCAGGTTATCGGCTGCTGCCATCACTGCAGATTCCTCTCCTTATCCTGTGCAAGGTGCTCAGCTCAACTCATATGCTAGAACAAGATCCTGCACACCAAAAAAGTAACTCCAATCTCATTTGCCACATTTTTTTGTCTCGTGTAATGCACCTACCAGGGAAGCATCTGAGGCCTGTGCGTCCAACCTCATCCTTCTATATTAGCAAAACCCTTCTCATTAATCAATCAGACAAGGGACTCCCAGCATGTCTCTGGATTAAATACTGAAAGGAGTGTAGCCAGAGCCACTGCAACAAAGCAGAGACATCACTGCCTCCATCACTGGTTACGTGGGAGCTGTTGATGGAAATGAGGCACAGCATTTGCATTCATTTTGTAATAGAAAGTATTTTCTCTTGCAGAATATATTTAAATGGCTGCCAATTTAAAAGATAAAGACACTACAGTTGTCACACGTAGGAGTGCCACATGGAGCAGGTTGATAGGACACAAGGCTGCAGGAGGCTTGAGCAACAGCTGGGGGACAAGTGGGTCACCCTGGCGCATCCAAAGTAACACTAGGTACCTAGAGTAGATACACAGGAGTACCGAGACTGGGTCAGAAACCTTAGGGACACGAGTTGCTCTGGACATCTGGTGCGAAGGGATTTTTTACTTGGCAAAAAAGATGAATGGATGTGTAAAAGGAAGGAAAAATAGGAAGAAAGGAAGGAAGGAAGGAAGAAAGGAAGGAAGGAAGGAAGG
>NC_048893.1:151148333-151151764 GCF_011077185.1 Oxyura jamaicensis
AAGGAGAAAAGTTTAGCTACACAAGATTTCAGTATAAATACTGGAAATTATTTGGCTACAAAAAGAGAAAAGCAGGTTACATGGGAAAAACTAGCTGGTATATATAGAAAAAAATAGCTTTATTTATTTATTTGTTTGTTTGTTTTTACATTTTGGAGATGACCAATGGAAAAAAAAATACCAAAACCACAAAACACTGAAAAAGAGCTTGATGAAAGTGGATTACATGTATTGGAGGGGGAAAATTGCAATTTGCTGCTCAATTTACTGCCAATTTACAGCTGGCAAAATAATGGCAAAAACTAGAGCAATTCTGCAGGAACACACATTGTTCCTACAATATGGAGGAATGATATGGAAGAGCACGTGGGGTGCCACCGTGCAGGCAGGTTCTGCTTTCAGAAACAGGAGGGTGATCCCGTTTCCCCTCCAGCACCGTGGCAGCATGAAGGAAATCACCGGAAAGCTGCCCGCTTTGTGATGGCTAGAGTGGAGCCATGAAACCAGGCACAAAGGTGGAAGCACAGCTGATGAGGTGAGGACCGCGACTGAGGCAGACCCCAAATTTTGCCTTGCTGCTGACACCGCGGTGTCTATGGAAATGCAGCAGGATCGGAGGGAGGAGTTCAGCCAAGACAGAAGGCGAGCAAAGTAAAATAATCGCAGCGGATGCAGAAACACCTCACCGTGTACGAGGGGAGCCTTCCCTCACCTGCCTGCACACAGATTTAGGGTGGGTGTTTGAGAGGGCACAATAGGAAGGGGTGCATCCCAAGGCCCTGCTGCTTAGGGAAAGGTAAAGAAAAATCCCTCCTGAAGGGTGGGAGGCGAAATAAAAATATGCATGCTGCGGACACAGCTGGTGCTGCAGACTGTGAGACTGGGATAGCCAGTTTAGAAATATTCATCTTGCGCAAGATGGATAGAAATATAATCTGGTTAACACCCTGGGTAGTGGGGAGAGACTGAAGATGCAGCTGGATATGGGATCTTCTCACAGCAGCTGTCATCCTGCTTTGGCAGTATTAAAAAATCCCTCGGTGGCATTGTGCTAATGCAGACACCAGGGTGGCTGAAGATTTAAAACTCCAGAAAGATGGAAAAAGCCGGGGTAGGTTCAGGGTGTTTGTGTATTATCACAGGGGGATATCCAGCACTGTGAGAACAGAAGAAAACGGGGAAATTTAGCTAGAATGAAACGGCCCTGCCTCTGCCCAGCACCCGAATGTATGTCACTGTTAAAACCAGATGTGTCCCTACGCTGGGCTGCCTCTTGGAGGAACTTTGCCACCCCAGGCACCTTCACTGGGGCGACGGCTTGGGCATGCGCCTCTCCACGGATCTCAGCTAGACGCCTGGAGTTAGGTGGCATGAATAGGGATCCAGCTATGCGAAATATTCGAGGAGAGGATCGCTGAATCCCGGGGAACGTGAGTCACCGTTTCATATTTGGCACTCTCGGTCCCACCGCAAGAGCATGCTTCAGCACATAGCAGAGAGGCTTTCATGTCTCGGGTTATGGCAGATGGTTGCAAAAGACTGTCACGGATATTATCTCAATAGCAATTTCTGGCCACACCAAAGTGGTTGGTTTTTCAGAATGGTTATGGTAATAATTTACCAGGTTACTAATTAGTCTATTAATTTTGAAATGGTTTAGAACAAGGTTGAAAAAATGATGATTCATATGTATTGTTTATCAAGGAAGATTTCAGAGAGGACAACTACTTATTACAAGTATATCACATTATGAAATCAATGGAAGAAGAAAAAATGAAAAACCACAGAAAATAATAATATAAAAAAAACACTGAGGAACACCATTAACCTACTGGGATAAGAGGAAACAGACCACATTATATGTTCAGGAAATTAATATGAATGATATGAAAATAGAATATATCCATAGCATTTGTTAAGTGTTGTAAGGAGAAATAAACTTGCACCTCTCATCTTCTGTGCTTACCATCAATTATGCTTCTTTTGTTTCCTGGTGTATGATTATGCACAACTGCCTTAAAAGAAAGGGTCATGTCCCCTGTTCATTAGTCTCTAATCCTAGTCTTGTGCTCTGCTGTAATGCCATTTCTCTGCCTGACTTCTAAATGATTACAACCCCCCTCTCAGAGTCACATTTGTGGACAACCTCCAGGAATTAGGGCCATGGGAAGACTTTGGGTTTTATACCCAATGAGGGGCAGTGGCGTTGATGCTGGGTAGATGAATATGGGGCTCTACTCCTCTTGTACACTTGTAAAAACAAGGGCTTCTGTCTGTGATCACTGGAAAAAATAGTATTATAGAGTATAAACACTATTATTAATATAATGCTAAATACACAAAATGTAAAACTATATAATAATAGATACTATTTCTGATGAAAAAGCTTCTCTAGTGAAGAGGAAAGCCATGAGAACAAATGGTATCAGCCCTGGTAAATGCAGCTTTTTCAGCAATTCAGAAAAAAAACCTTCAGAACAAGGGGATGGTTCACTCCTGGTTTCCAAGGGGCTACAGTGCAGGCAGCAAGATGACCTTGTAGACAGAATAAATGGAAAAGCACCTGTTTTTTTGGTGGGTTGGCCAGGCAGTGGCCACCATTATGGACTCCTCCAGAGGAGGTGAGCAGCACTTAGCCAGTTTACACCAGGTGTGAGGAGCCCATCTCCTGCTCTGGGAAATGTGCTCAGCAGCTCCTCACTGCGCCCATCTAGGGGCTTCCTCAAGGTACCCAGAAAGCTGCCTTCAACAGCTGCCAACTTCCAAAAGCACAAGGCTGTCTGCTGGAAAAGGATGCTGTGGCAAAGACGTTGGAGGGCTCTGGCTTAAATAAGGTAATTGTTATTGATGTTACCTCAGGTGTGTGCTGCCCCTGTTACTGGGAAGTGGCTGTTTTGTGCTGCAAGGGGTAGCAGATGATGGAGCCTGATTCCCAGCCCCTGTTTCCCAGCCCAGTAAGTGCAGTCTTAATTTACATTCCTCCTGAGTTAGTAAGCTCCAGCTCAGCCTTGAATCCTTCTTGAAAATCCTGGACTGATTCATTTTCCCCCTGAAGAAGCTCCTCATAAACTCTGGCTCACCCCACATACATGCATTTCATTTTAATTAAAAAATACCTTCCTGGCATGACAAGCTATACAAGTCTTGCTAAAATATTAAATAATAAAAAAAAAAGACCTCAGAACCCTCAGGACTCTGTCATAGAGAGATACAATACATCAAACATCTGTCCAGAGCAGAGCTGAGGATAGTCACAGCATTTGGAGCTTTAACTTCTTCCCATTCATCATTGTGACTGGTTTCTGACGTGGAGGCAGGTTTCTTTCCAGCACGATCACAGGCCATCTTTTTTTTTTTTTTTTTTCTCCCATAGCTTTGCACAGGTTTTCCTCAACATTTTTTCTTTGCTGGGGAGTGTCTTTTTTTTTTTT
>NC_048893.1:151151864-151172409 GCF_011077185.1 Oxyura jamaicensis
ATTTAAAAAAAAAAAAAAAAAAAACTCTTCCTCACATTTCCACCTGCTTTGGGCATAGAAATAGGATGCATTTCTCTATTTCAGTTCTTCCCCCATCACATTAGTTGCTCAGTGAGTTCTTTTCAGTTCTGCACTTTGCTTTGCCTCTTTCAATTTCCACTCCTAGTTTACAGTCATTGATTCTTTATATGATGAGGATCTACTCTAGGCTGGCACATTTCACCCTGTGAAGCTTTGAGGCCATTAGCCTCAAAGAGCTATTTAAAACTCAAGTCCATCTTTGGTGCTTTAAGATAGCTATGGCCATGACCCACATATAGTTTTGACTTTTGCTTAGTCTTGGGGATGGAGACACATTTTTGCTCCACATACACTGGAGCCCCAGGCTCCTTGTCCCAAAGCTGGGGGAGGAGATAAAACTGACAGAAACTTGTGCAAAGGGTTGAGAGCTGTGTAAGCAAGCCCATAGGAAATGTAGAGCAATGAGGTGGAGCGCGTGTACCACCTCTGGTATGTGGTCAGGCAACTCCAGCTGCTGGGGTTCTTAGCCAGCATCTTTTTTGGGTGTTGGGAGAGGGCGAGAGCAACACTCAGGGAAAGGCATACCATAATGCGAACCAGCACGGGGACACTGCTAACTGGGTGAGCCACGGGATGGAAAACCATAGAGGTCTGTTAAGATGCTGCTCCACCTGGGCAATTAGCCCTGATGTTATAACCCGGGGAAGCCACCAGGGCATCTTGGTGGAGAGCAGCTTTGTGCTGTGCAAGCACATCAGCTCAGATGGGTGACAGAGACATGAAGGAGCCGTGCTGCCTCACCAGGGAGGGAGCTCGCAGTCCCCTGATTGTGCTCCCAAGAGAAACCTCAGTGACCAGGAGCCGGTGTGCCTTGGAGGGGAGACCTCCCTGCCTCCTCAGTGAAGGCGAGTTACTGACAAAGAAGCCTTCAAGATGTGTGGGACCAGGGAGGCAGTGGACTAATGCTGATGTATGCAGTGCCACAGGGCAGTTCGTGAGTTTTGTGGGGTGCTGGGTTATTAAAGTGTTGGATTATCAACCATGGTGGCTCCCCCCTGCTGATCCCAGGGCTTGGCTTGCCTGGCCACGTATCGCAGCAGCTGGTGAGATTCAGGGCTGAAACCAGGAGCAGCACAGTGAGGTCAGTGTGACACCATCCTTGAGTGACTCTGTTGTCCCTCTCAGCCCATCTCAAGTGCTGTGCCTTGCTGACAGAGCTGTACCACACTCAGCTCCACCACTACCTCCCCTGGTGCTTGCTTAAGGATGTCCCCACTGTGCTTCAGCTCAAAGCTCAGCCATAGGATCATAGAACCACAGAATGGGTTGGGTTGGAAGGGACCTTAAAGCCCACCCAGTCCCACCCCCCTGCCATGGGCAGGGACACCTCCCCCCAGACCAGGCTGCCCAAAGCCCCATCCAGCCTGGCCTTGAACACCTCCAGGGATGGGGCATCCACAGCTTCTCTGGGCAGCCTGTGCCAGGGCCTCACCATCCTCAGAGTGAAGAATGTCCTCCTTATATCTAACCTCAACCTACCCTCTTTTAGTTTAAAGCCATCACTCCCTGATAAAGGGGCATTCTCAAATGTGACCACAGGGAATTTATTTGGGCACTAGGGTGTATGTTAACATATGTTCTTATCATCCAAACTAATATTTTAATTCCTTTTGGAAGCTCCCTTGCAGTGACAGTCTTCTGGAGCACATTTATTGGCTGTATAAATTCCTTTGCTCTGCATGCATGCACTTAAGTTCAAGAGCAAGTCAGCCACAAGGCAGAGGCATTCCACCTCTGAGCCATTTTGCTGAGGTTTACAGAAGTGTGGTCTACTAGATTTAATATTTATTGTTATTTGTACAGCATTTAATACTTATTTACTGCCTGTATAGCAATAAACATGTTTGAGGCATGCATTAGCTCAGCAAAACAAAGTCCAGCTAGACAGCATTAAGAGACTGTGTAGACAAAGAGGATGAGGAAAGACAGCAAAGCAATGTCACCGATCTCACCACATTTCACGTCTTTGTGGTGAAAGGAAAGAAAAAGCAGCTGCAGATAGCCTTGTGCTCTGTCTGAAATCGTGGCCCGCTCTGTATATGCTGCAGAAGGAAGTAGGAAACTGTGTTGTGGAGAATGCCAGTGCTAATTGTTATTAAGGGAAGTTTGCTTCTCAGCTCTCATTATGGAGTTAGAAAAATTGTGTGTGAAAAATAGAAAATATGTGGCTCTGACCAGTGGCACGGCCATGACCCTCTTGCCTTCCCTCTTCTGTCGTAAAGCCTCAGATCAGCATCCCCTGGTCCCTTGGCCCTCCCCAGTGCCCTTGAAGACTTGTCTGGAGCATTTTGGGTGCCTCAAGAGGAGGTGGGTCAGGTCCTTGCAGCAGAGCAGGTAGCTACCAACGAGCTGCCAGGGGCATGAGCCTGTGTTCAGCCTCCATACCAGCCTGCCCAGCTGTGGTATGGCATTTCTGTTCAAGGCCCCTGGCTCCTCCTCAAAGGCCTCTGTGACTGCATGTGGTGGACATAATGCTAAATACACTTTTAGGCAGTTTCCCCATGTGAAAAGTCTCCTTATGTTTGGGTACGTTGGGAACACAACTCATTTTTTATTCTGGCTAATGTAGCATGACTCTCGATGCTCATGCCATCCATATTAGCACTAGCCCATTTTGTAATCCTCTCTTTCTAGCCTCAGTGGTATCTGTGGCTTAAGGACCCACACTTTAATTATACTTTATGTAATAAAGTATTTCCTTTAGCAGCTCCTTAATTTATACAGCAGAAATTGTCTACAAGGTATCATTTCACCTACCTCACCCCTATTTCCTATTATTCATTTCTTCTCAAAACTAGTGTCCCAGTTTTTTGGTCTCTTTGCAACAAGCTCCTTTATTGGTCTTCAAGCCAAGGGTCAACCCTGTGCACAACAAGCATTTCATGGTGTGCTTCAGCATTATTTCCTAGACAGTTTTGAAATCAGCTCACATTTTGTTGGTGCCATTTCTCTGCATGGATGGAAGCCAAGCAGAGATTTTCAACATGACGGTGATGGCCACATCCCACAGCTGCTAATTCTGCACAGAATATAAATCTTGACTAGAACCAGGAACTTTTCTGTTCAATTTTGTGTGCAACAATGCCAAGCACTATTCCCAGCACTATAACCATGAGCTGTTTCAGAGTTTCTCTGGTATTCTTGGTATTTTTCTGTGCTGTTCCTCACCCCTCCGCCATGGACATTTACCTCCACCTCCTTCCATGTTTTCCCATGACAATGCCATGCAGAAAATCTTTATTTATTTATTTATTTTTGCCTTCTGAGACTTTTCTGATACTGTACACAAGCTGCAATGCTCTACATGCTACCCAGACCCAAAGTCTTTGCTGTTCTTGGAAAAACTGCCAGCAAAGCCAGGGGGCTCCCAGGAAGGGATGAAGCAAGGTCATCCTCATCAAACATAGGGGTGGTTACTGAATGGGAGCATCCCCTCCCTTTCCAGTCTTTAGGGCTTAGTAAGGATGGAAAGTTTCACAGCTTCTGCTTTGTTTCGCGATTAGACAAAATGTTTTGTAAAGACAAGGGGAAACACATGCTCATCTCTTTTTTCTTGGGGTGCTGCAAGGAATTTGCCCTTGTTCCCAACTTTACGCTCCTGTTCTGAGACCTTCTCAGAGTTACACTCATGTTGGTAAAATGGAAGCTACTGGGAGAAACTGACAAATTTTTTAGGCCCAGAAGAGTTTTGGTGCTGTACTTATGGCAAACCACTTCACTGTGCTGTATGAGCTTGGCAGGCATAAATACAGCATGGCAGGCCTGGGAATTTAGCTGCCTATGTAAACACTGGCAAAATTACAGCCTAACTCTGTTTTTCTTCAATGGTGTGACTTGCATCCTTTCACCTTTAAATGCCGGTATTTCCAATTAAATCAAATTTTCAGACTTAGAATAGCCATAAAAATATTAATTCCATGGATATTTAAGCTGCGAGGTTCCCATCCAGATGTGAGTTTCGAAAATGAAATTCCATGCAACTGTCTTAGTGCTGAATATTTGGGGGGGGGTTCATAGCATTTGAGAAGCTCGATGCATGTGTGTGTGTGTGTGTGTGTGTACACATGCATCTGTGGTCTCTGCTAATTTAAAACTACAGCACAGAGGATGCCTCGCCTCTTTATATATCAAAGGTCCCAGAGAGTCTTGTGGGGGAAAAAAGAATAAAAATTAAGAACATTGTGTCTTCATCTTTCTCTTAGAAATTCATTTTATCCATATGCACAATTTTCAACAGCTTTTCTCCTACCTGTAAATGAGTAAATGCATAAACAAGCAGGTGCTGGGGTTTATCATGCTGGGGGGGGTGCTGAACCTGGATTTGTGCGGCTGAGGCTTCACGCACCGAGCTGAACATAATTGCCTCTAGTTCCTATGCACAGCATCTAATTTGTGGATTTAAAAGTCCATAAGTGCTCATTGCCATGATGGACTGTAACAGCTTTCAAGGCAGTTTTCAGCACCGAAGTGGTAAAATATATTCATTTAAAATTGCTCTGAATGCACGCATTTCTCTCCAGCGGCGGCAGACCATCAGAAGTGACCGCTGTAATGTCGGGGGTGCATTGCGGACTCCCTGCTGTTCCCAAATCAGTGTTCTTGGGGGACAAATAACACGCACACATGTTCTTCTTGTTGCATGACAGTCCTAATCCGAAACAAGACCAGAGCCAAGTGGCTTGGTACCTCCTCTAGACTAAGAGGTGACAGCGTGGGACTTCTGCCTCCGTGACCCCAACCAGCCCCACGTCGTGCTGCCTGGGACTGAGGGCTCTCGTGAGCCTGCTCCTGCTCACTGCGCCGTACCTGGGTACTGCAGATAGTGGAAACTTCCATCAGGGGTCTCTGGCTAGCAGATGATCCGTGCACATCGTGCCTGCGATACGTGGGAGCTGGGAGAAGCTGGAGCAAGGCGTCGGAGCCGTTTTTTGCAGCCTATTTCTGCAAGGGGAGCTCTGGGGGGCTGGCCCCACCGCCCCCACTACTGCACGCGAGGCATAAAGGCACTGCCGGGCAACACAAAGCAGAAACCAACAGAAACGTGGGGGGAGAGCTCGGCGACACACTTCCCCCTGCCAGGAAAGCTGGTCTGTCTGCGGCTGGGGAAAGCTGGCTGCAGCCCCGGCCCTGGCTGCGTGGGCATCCCCTGGTGCACCCCATGCCCCACGAAACCAGGCGAAGCGAGAACCCCCTTTCCCATTCACAGCGTTGATTTCAGCTTTTAAGAGCCATCCAGGCTGCGAGCGGTCATGTTTAGTGCGTGGAGTGTGTTTAGTGGGTGTTCGTGTCGTTGTGACACTGGTGACAGAAAGGAGGCACGTGCATCTCTGTGGTGTATGTCCCACGGCTCAGCATCGCCCGCTCATCCATACACATTGCATAGTATCTTACCCCTATTCATTTATATTAACACCTTTGTGTGCATATATACTTACACATCTGTGTTTTTCTATAGAGAAAAGACTAATCTTTTTATTCTGCATCATGTGCGTATTGTTAGCACACACAGGTCAGATGACTACTTCGGTAATCTTACTTTTATTCAAATTAAATTAGAAAAATGTAAATTACCGAGAGCCCTGGGAGCCTAAGTCACATTTTCAGAAGTGATTTAGGAATTCACCCTGAATGAGATTTAGGTTTAATGCAGGCTTTTTCAGACTGGACCCAATTATATATATTATTTGTGTATTTAAGGATTGGAAGATGTTTATCTGTGATCTCTTCCTGTCTGAATGTAAAGGCCTAAATTTTCGGTACAGGCAGCTAGCAGCTCTGGTTGGCACCCTGGCAGCCAGTCCCACTGCTAGGAAAAGACACACTTGGCAACCCTGGCACAAAACTACTTGAAATTCAATTTAAACCTGCCAAAGTGTTGGGTGTAGGTAACTTTGTTTAAGAGCTTACAATCAGAGAATATGGAACAAAGCTGTTTAAGGGCTGAGTGTTGTTAGACAGGCTTTCAGTGCATGCAGGCTTTCGGTACGGTGCTGTTTCCACAAAATACTTTATGTGTGGTATAATTTTTTGCAATCACGCTTTGGGTCATAAGACATCGGTTATGCATCCTCTCCCAAACAAGTGCCAGCAAAACCTTTATACTCTGCCCCAACACGGGCTATTCTGTGTATGATACCTTTTATTAAAGAAATATTTTGGAACAATTGCAGAGAGTTTTTAATAATGTTATTGGCACTCCAGCCTTCTGCCTCTAAAGCCAGATGACTCGGGGCTCTGTAAACAGCAGCAACACTTTCTTCATGTCAGTAGCCTTATTGACTTCAACTCTGTACAGGACCCGTAGCAAAACTGAGAGTGCAACTCAACCACATGAATCGTTTTTTTCCCACCACTTTAAAACGTTTCACCACACATCATACTGTCATAATTTCAGGTTATAAGAAAGCTCAGGAATTTCCAGGATGACAAGGAAGCATCCCGCAGGAAGGCTAAAATTCCCCCTCGCTCGGCGTAAGCCTCCCCACCCCACACGTACTGCATGGATAATCTTCAGGCTGGTCCCAGGCAAGCCTTCCTTTGAGCCTTGGCGATTGCAGACCTGGAGAATTTGGAGGGCCTGGCATGAGGTTTTAGCCTTGGGCAGGTTTTGGTAGCTTTCTGTATGGGATTTCTGATCTAAGGTCCTCTGCAGCCAGAGCTGGATGTTGGCTGGAGGCAGGAGACGTGGTGCTGTGGTGGTCATGGTGCTGGTGGTAGTGGTTGCCACTCAAGCTAGATGAGGACATAAAGCAAGGTTGGCCTTTAACCACCTGCAGAATCAGGGTTGTGATAGCCAAGGAGGGAAATTTTACTTGGCAGATCAAATCTGAAAAAAAATAAAATTAAAAAAAAAAAAAGACACTGTAAGCTGTTTTGTGCTTGTGAATAGGAACAGCAAACCAACAGAGAAAGGTATAAGATGGGACAGAAAATGCAGGTGACTGTGTCTGGAAGGCATAAAAATATAATTTAGCATGCAGTTTTGCAATTTATCACGTACCTATCACTCTGCATGTGTTGTGGATGAGTGTGTGCAAGCAGACAGGAGGATGCTGAAGGCATGTGGATACACGTGGGTGTGCGTGTATGCAGTAGGGCCACAGGCAACTGGCTGATGCACTGTGAGTACCACCACCTCCACTGTCACTGCTGAACCTTCAGGCAGGTGCCGTGAAAAAAAAAAACAGCTCTAGTTCCCACATCCTTTTGTCTTGATACCTCCTAAGGCAGGGTCAAGGACTGGGGATGAGGGACACCTTCAGGTTCCTTGCTGCGGCTGTTGGCAGTGCTGTGTGTTAGCAGGAGATGCGTTCCAGGGTGTGTGGCTTCACCCCTTCACTCACTGTACTATGAGGGAGAAAGCACTCTGCATCCCTACATCCTGAATCCCAGATCCCATATACTGTGTCCTGCATCCTGAGTCTTGCATCCCACATCTGGAATCCTCTGTTTTGCATTCCATGTCCTGCAAACCATATCCCACGTCCAGCATCCTGCACCCCGCACCCCGCCTCCCGCATGGGACCTGGCTGAGCGAGGAGCAGTAGCCCTGCCCAGCACCTGGAAAATTAGAGAGGTCCCTGTCTGCTTTAATAACAGGCTGCCCTGTGTGCTCAGCTCAGTCCCAACAAAAGGTGCTGTCATCGGTGTCAAGGGAAGGACATGGTGGCGGAGCTGGCTGGGTTCTGGGAAAAGCATCCCCTCTCTGACTCCATCCCCACCTGCGTAATTCTGGGGATGGGGCAGCATCCCCGGGGTGCAGTCTTTGGAAAATTTGCCAAAGTCCCTCCTGAGCGTGCAGGTCCCCTGGCAGGGAGGTGGGAAGCAGGGAGGTGGGAAGCCCGAGCTGGGAGGAGGAGGAAAGGGCTGCCGAAGGCTGGGCTGTGAGGCAGAGGGGGTGACTGCGGCTGAACAGCTTTAGCTGGAGCGTCCTGAAATACTCATTTAGGAAAACAAAAATAATGGTGTGGATCCACAGCTTGAGAGCCTTCCTAAAAGTGTCAATAATTTCCATATGCAAAGAATTTATCTGAGCCCGGCTTTCAGTGTAAAGTGATTTGACTACGGTAAGGAGGACCACTTTACTGTTGTTCACAAATTCACATGCATTTATTCTGCTGAAAATTTGATATAGGGCATTTTTTGTATTCCCATTTATCGCTTGCCAAGAAATAATTAAGAATAGGAGCTAGAAGATTAATTTTAAATAAAAAATCTTCTCAAATGAAAATGTCAGGTCATAAAAATTCCTTTTAAATCATAACAGCATATAAATCTTTGAAATTAACCATGTAATTACAATGTCTATCAACTTTTACCTTGAGCTTTGAGCCTCTCTTTTTAATCTCCCATTCTTTTTTAATGAATAGCTATTTTGAAATTAAAAAGTACTGTTCATTACACATGCCCCACTATAATAGGGTTTTTATCATATTTGCTCTATTTAAAAATACTTGCTACTTTGTAATTATTCACACGCCGATCCCTTCCTATATTGAGTAGAAAATAAAAAATGAAATAGAAGTCAAAGGTGCTTTAGAGCTGAATGATTTACACAATTCATTAAGGACGGTGATTTTTCAGTTAGCATCAGATTAAATGGTTACTTACTCTCAAATAGCCCTTGGGGAGTTGAATTGCTGGGTAGCAAACAGATTAAAGTTTGCATTGAAAGAAAAATTGAATTCAGAGGTAATCAATAGCATAATAGGGGCAGTGAGTGGTGCCTGCTGCCTGAAATGAAATTACCATATTTTTAATCTTAATTTTCCACTCTGTTTATCTGACAGTGTGGATGTGCAATCCAAACAGATAATGAGAGAGTGGGATATTGACACTGCTGTCCTCTGGAGTGCTTGTTTTCAGTGATTAAATGCTGTGATCTGTGATTACTTTGTGCAGGGATGTCAGAGCTGCTGGCCAGAACTATGGGAGGGACACTAGCTCAGCAGCTGTAGCTCTCTGGTCTCTCAGGTCCTAATGTCTGAAATTCATTTTCTGCCGGCTATACGGGGGGAAAAATTGCCTATTTATGTATATACTTCTGCTGCACAAATTACAATAATTAATCCCATTACCATTGTTGTCCTGATTCAAAAACATTTAATTAGATCAATATGTAGCGCACCCTCTCTGTAAGCCCTATATTAACGAGCCACCGAACTTGCAAGCGATAGTAAGACATGAGTTATTGTACAAAGCGTGACCAGCAAAGTTTGGAGGTACGGTGAATTATCTGCACAGCAGAAGAAGATGGATAATGGAAAGTGCGATTGTATCAGACAGCCAGCAAAGCCAGTTGGTGCAGATATATGGAAATCTGAAATGTAAATAATGCCCATTGTAAGTACAACATCCGCAGTCTTTTAAAATGCAAATGTAATGATAGAGATGTTTGTGAAAAAAAAAAAAACAACAACAACAACAACAAAAAAAAAACATAGGAGGATTTGGGAACAAAACATGATTTTAAAAATCGTAATACATTTACATAGCTAACACAACTGGAACGCAGAAAAATATGGTGATGCAACCTCCTCTTGACAAACATCCTGGAAGATTACTTAATTTCAGGGAATATGAAATCTCAAAATATTCTTGGTGTTTGTTGCTCAACCTAAACACGGCAGGAGCCATTTGCATTTTGATTAGAACCAGCAAGATGGCATGTTTGGTATCAGGGCCTGATCCTGCCTGATAATGGGATTACTGGCATGTAGCAAGGTTATTTGTGTGCCTCAGTCCTGCAGGGACGAGGCACTGGGAACAGAGTTTAAGAAGGGTTAAGTACGTGCACAAGTGTATGTGTGTTGGATGGGAGGATTACTTGAGACTGAACATGCCAGGCCCTTGCGGTGTGTTTATCGGTGACAACTATCAAGTCCCCTGGAGAATTAGCATCTCTATGCAGTATGATTTCCACATCTGATTACAATCTGAATTGGACTTCTTGCTCTTCTAGCATCACCAATGGAAGACGCTCCTTGTGCACCTTCCCAAAGCTTCTGCACTGATGATTACTTTGGTCTCATGAGAGAGGTTAGTATCTTATCCAGTCATTAGTTACTTATTTGTTTTTAGCCTTTTTTTTCCCAACCTTTTACTACAATACGACTTAGAAGGCAAGGCGTTATTTCCGCAAGTGCCAGGTTTTCACAGCTGCTTTTGGTGCCGCATAAAGAGCCAAAGGACTCCTGACTACAGTCCAAGCCCTAAGCACAAGACTCTCGCTCTGTGTGCATCTGCACCTTCATGGGGTCACATTTCTTGATCTCTAGCTTTACTGAGGGAACATCTCACAGAGGGGAGTTCAAAAATGTCCAGGAGTTAGGTTTTTCTTTCCTGGCATATATAGACGCGTGCATGCATGCACTACGTGAATGGCAGATTGGTTTACACGGACAAACCTGCAGTCCACAAGTGTGCTCAAACTTTGGCCCTCCATGGCTATTTCTCCAAGTTGGGGTAGGGATATCATGCATGAGCTGATGTGCAGCTGTTGCCTGATCAGGTCTCACCAAACACAGCTCTTTGCCCTTCTTCTTAAAACTAATTCAAACAGATCTAATAACATGATGATTCAGTCTTAATTTGATGTTCCCATCTTGGGATTGGGTTTGGATGCTCAGGAGGAAACACAAGAAAGTGCTTCTTTAACTAGAGAAAAAAAATCTCAGGCGCTGTGTAAGGTCAAATCTCTGAAGATTCAGAGAGAGTCCTGTGTTACCTCTAGGGAGCAAAAATAGCAAAACAACTGCTATTCCAAGAATTAATTACAGAAAGTGGAAGTTACCACAGAAGTACTGCCCCCCATCAAAAGCTTAAATAAGACAAACATAAGGAATATCTGTAAATATAACGTACATTTAAGATATCAAATTCTAACTGATGTCAAGGGATTTCTCTGTTGCCTGACTTAAAAGACCTGTAACTGCAGGAGTACTTTTTCAGGAACTTGTTCCTACCCCTAGAGAAACTGAGAGCAAAAAAGACTGAAAAGATAAATGAAATAGGCTGATAAGTCAAAGAAGATGTTGAGACCTCCTACTCCCAATATGGGGGTGTTAAAGTTTACACCATGTAATGCCCAAAGACACAAATCCTGAATAGCCCCTTTTAGTTTCTACATATGGCCACAATTTAGAATTTGATACAAAGACATATAATAAAGCAAATCACAGCTCACTGCATGCTAGCAGAGATCTGCAAACATTTGTCAACCCCTATAAATATTTTTCTTTTAAGTAAATTGTGTTTGGTCATGTGTCTTGCATGGTGCTCTTCTTGTTCCCTTAATGCTAACGCAGACAAAGGCTCTGATTTAGCACCATTGAAATCAAATGAAGTTTTGTCACTGACTTCAGTGGGGGCAAGATTTTTCCAGTCTTAATTCCCTGTTAGTGACTGGCCCACTCAGAGGATGGGTGAGGCCAGGACATTACCATAAAAGCTGTTGATTTTTTAAGGACACTTTTTTTTTTTTTTTTTTTTTTCCCTGATTTGAAACCTTGCTGTTGGCTCAAATGAGGTAATTATACAAGTATTTCTAGCATGAATAGTCATGCGTGCTAAATTATAGTGCCTTTTCCAATGAATACTTAAATATATGACCTTGAATTTTGCTTTTTTTTTTTTGTTAATACTTATGTAAGTAAAATTAAAATACACTGCAATGCTTGTAAAGTGAGTGTAAAAGGTATGAGTGTGGCAGGAACAAATCCAGTCAAATGTCTGATCAAGCATTCATGACAGTATTCATCTACCTTTAGTGAGAAGACAGTATCCAAAATATTCACATAATTATAATCCATGTTCTCAGCAGACTTTTAAGATGACATTATTCTCATATTAATCTTTGAACAGTGCACTGAGGTGATACTTTGTCACCTCCATATGGTCAATGACAAGAGTTCCCCTCAGGATTGCCAATATCTCACCGAGTCACTTGCTTTACCATATTTCTTTGAAACTGTTTTCTCCTGAAATTACTGTATCTCCCGTGTCTGTCACATCCATTAATATAAAATACAATGAATTAATATTAGCAATATTTTTTAAAATTGCTAAAAAGTCTTGACATGAGAAACTCCCTTGATTCATGAAGCGGGGTTGAGGTTTGACATCCCTGCTTTACAAACTAATTCAGATGAAAACGAGATAGAAAGACAGGAGTTTTTCAGCATTTACAAGTGAGCTGAAGTCCAGGAGCTTCCCTGGGGCTAGGGAAGTAAGAAACTACCCAGAAAAGACATCAGTAGGAGCAGCAGTATGGCTGAAGTTGTGTTTCATCTATTCACACCATTATCATAATCTGAAAATGGTAAACTCAGACGTGAGCAGCACTTAACCTTCCAGCTTTTCTTAAAACAGGGACATCTATATTTGTTGTTGCTCTTTGTAATGTGTTATCTGTGCGTGCATCAAACTCCTTTTCAGAACTCTAAAGTGCTGATCTCTAAGACTCTGCAATATTGCTAATAAACACCCATTGAAATGGAAAGTGGTCAAAAAACCTGTTTGAACTTCTTTCCTGTCTTCTGACTATAGAGGTATAGTCCAAGCGAACGCTGGGGTTTATCAGAGCACAAAAGCTTTCTTCTGCCCGTGTACCTGCAGTCACCACTTTAAGTATATTGAGCTTCAGAGCACACAAAGGAAAAGGAGAAAATCCAAACCAATCTCTTCCCTTTCACTCCTTAAATCCTGACATGCTCCATCACCTCTTCAAAATAGTGAGCTGCCCTTCCCCAAAATGGAGAAAAGAAACAAAATCAAATGGAAAACAATGAAGAAGGGATAATCTGATCTTTAAATAAGGAGGCATGTTGCTTGGGGCTTAAGTGGGGTAAAGTTTCACAATGATGTCACCTTCTTCTGAGAACGTGACCCCCGTAAGAGGTGAAGGGTAAAATATAAATACTGCTAATCCATTGTGTTTGTATATCTCTTAAATATGTGCCAAGTTTGGCATGGCTGACTTCACCAACTGTCTGGCAAACTAGTAAGTCTTCACAGTCTTCACTACAGGATTTGAATGGGCAGCATTCATGGAAATCAAATACCTGCTCTTTTTTTTTTTTTTTTTTTTTTTCTTCTGTTAGAACTACAGCTTGTTGATGTCTTTTAATTAAAAATCTACCTTTTTTGTCTCATTTCTGACAAAATAAACTTTGATTTCCACATGCAAAAACAGAGGATCTTTTCATCTGGAAAGCAAGATCCTCCACATGTAGCAGTTTCCAGAGCTGTAAGTTGAAAGTTACGTGTACAAAGTTGTTCAGTTGTCTGTTTTAAATATCTGCTCCAGTCCAAATGGCAACGAGTTCAGGAAAGTCCCATTGACCCTTCTAAAGAGGGTCTCAGAGTGGGTGACACAACATCCCTTCTCACCTGGTTGTCTATGTCTCAAGAAGGTGGAAGATAACATAACCCTAAGACAAAGGTTTGTATTTTTAGGAAACTTCCATAAAATATGTTGAGAATAGAAAATCTTTTAAGATTTTTAAGGATATCAGTGGGTAGCATTTGTTTGTTATTGGAATATCCTTGGAGACAGCCTTGTGTTAGCATAGCAGGAGCAGAAAAGGAAACCAATTGAGAAACCACTGTCCAAACTCCTTCTATTGTCCATTTGACGTCTGTTTGCTTTTAAGACAAGCAACATATAAAGCAGATCGCATTTTAATATTATTTTTCTTTAAAAGTACCAGTGCTTCTAGGCATAACAACTGCTAAGGAAACCAGAAGCTTCTGCCCCATCTCACCGAAAAGGAATGACATCAGTGCCTGGTCCCACTTGGGCCAGGGAATTAGTTTAATCCAGTGTTCTTGTGCAGAGAACTTTACTGAAGGAGACAGAAGGAGAATGGGGGGAAAAAGAGGAATCTTTATTTATTAATATATAATAAATATAAATAATTAAGAGGAAAAACAACCTTTGGCAAAAATGTATCTCAGGAATCCCAGTTTTTCCATGAAAGAACATATACTGCATTTTTTTTATTATTATTTTTATTTTTATTTTTATTTTTTTTTGTCATGCTCCCACCTAGCCAGGTCTGTAGATAATTTACGTATCTCTCCCACTAGTTCTTTCTTTTCTACTGCATGAAAAAAATATGGTTTTTGTTGGAAGCAGCTTTCACAACCTCTTGGCATCTGACCTTTTATCTCTGCCTTAAGTTGGTCCACATTAGTTTTGACTGGGCAAAACACTCCTCTTTTCCATGCCAAATGTTCACATAAATACTCTGGGGCTTTTTTCCAGTGCCTGGGAAGAGTTTCCTGTGACATCCTCAAGGTTATTTAACACCAGTTCTTTGTACTTCCCAAGTTCTTCCTTTTCCTTACAGCAGAGACATGGCCATTTTCTGTAGTGTGTGCAGCACTCAGCATAATGATGAGCATGCCTCTAGAGTTATTTCTGATGTCTTAAAGCACTGAAGGCATCCACATGAGCTGTGAGGTACATCACAGGACCGATGGGACCAGCTGTGGGTAGGCCAGGTAAGATACCCCAAAACAGCTGATATGAACCCATGCACCTCTCGTTAGGCTGCGAATCCCACCAGAGTCTAAGTCTCCACGAGCTGGGGTGAGTTGGTGTGCAGATGCTCCTCCACACAGACCAGAAAGCCTGCCAGCCAACAACAAAAGTACTCGAGGAACATGAAAGTTTCAGCCTAACTTTTGTTCTGTTGCTAATTAGACCTCTGGCTGCGTCTAGACGATGGGACCTGGGAGAGCTGCCAAGCGCCTGTGCGTGGCGGGTACCCACCCTGCTGCATCCTGACTCCGACCCGGGGCGCGATGCCCACATCCGCCCAGCCCCATCAGCAGCCCCAGCACAGGTCAAATTTGGGGAGCTGTGGCCACCACGCAGAGGGCCCTGCAAATGTGCAAAGGTTAGTGAGGGCACAGCCTCTGTCCCCAAAAGAGAAGGTGGTGTTATTTCTAGAACAGCTTTACAGTCCCCTCAAA
Organism: Oxyura jamaicensis; assembly: GCF_011077185.1. Lineage (NCBI taxonomy): Eukaryota > Metazoa > Chordata > Aves > Anseriformes > Anatidae > Oxyura > Oxyura jamaicensis. Next base: position 151,166,925 of record NC_048893.1, read on the forward strand.
TGCTAGGTTGAAAATGTTGGAAACCAGTCTTCTAGACATGCTAATGACATGCTAATAAAATGATGCAGTGAAGTCCCACTAGCTTTGGGAAATTAAGTTAACGACTGAGCTCAGCCTCATGGAAAAGTTAAGTGATATTTAGCGACTCTGCACAGACACCAATTATCTGCATTAAGAGAAGTTAAAGCCAGACATTGTTACCCTGTGTGCTGAACCAAAGATATGGATCAAGACATATAAAAATAGGGCTTCTTGTTAGGCAAAATGAAGAAGTTGGGTCGCTACTTAAAAGTGGAAGACAATTTCAATCTGAGGACTCAAGCTACAGATATAGCTTGCTACAAAAAAAAAAAAAAAAAAAAAAAAAATGTTTTCAGTCTTATTTGGGTTCATATACATTTAAGGATTTCTCCTCAGATGGCCTCAGCATCTGAGGTGCAATCTAAATTTCTTCATGGTGTGGTTCACTCTGTACATGGGCTAATACAAGAGAACTGTGAAGAGGAAAAAGAAAACCTTGCCCAAGGAACAGTGCAAAATGCAGGAATTGGAAGCAGGACTCAGTGGTAGTCTAAGGACCAGAACAGAGCAAGTGGCAAAAATCAAGGAAGCTGTGCTGCTTGAGTGGACCAATTCTTGTTAACTTCATATCACAGCATCTTGCAAGGATGGTGTACACTTCTCAATTTAAAAGTGTGTGTGTTCATGATTTCAGAGTCACTCCTGGTTCCCCCTGAAATGTGTGTGCCAGGTAGAGTTGGCATTTACCCAGACACTGATGAGAGACAGAAATAAGTCATTTAAGATGGGATTCGGCTCACCCAAAAAGAGGCATTTGAAAGGATTTTTCCCTTACAAGTGCACAGTTTTCTCCCTCAGATGAGATGATACTCCACAGAAGTCAGCCCATGTGAAGCCATCTAAAGGTCAGTAAAGAGAAAGCTAGTCCAGATGTTCCCTGCCAAGCAGAATGCAGCTGCCCATAAGCCTCTGCTGCTTCTGCTCATAGCCAAGTCTACACATTGAGCAGAAATGATGTACACCACGTTCATGGTGTGGGGACTCTGATTGTGAGGGCATCCAAATAGAGACGCTCCAGCTGACACCATCACCTTAGGTCCAGAGCCTGCATTTGTTTTGAGAACCAGAGACTGCTGAGTGGTCAGAAAGCCACTGAGAAAGCAGTGACAAAAGGACATCTAGTCATCATGTTGTGGCTGTGGGTCATTGGTGATAGCATCAGTCTGGGGCTTTGCAGGGCAGCCTCCAGAGACCGAGTCAGTGACAACATCTGACAGTGCTCCAAATGTAACTCATACACCCCTGTATTTGAATAGGTAAGAAAGAGTCTGCCTCTAAGGATCTCCACATAATTTCCAGCACTGAAGATCAGCTATAGTTCAGGGATGGACCTCTAGCAGAGATCAAAGCAGGAAGAAAATTCCTCTGCTGTTCATACTGCTGTTTTACCTAATAAAGTATTACTGACAAAATGGACTTGATTTTTTTTTTTTAATTCTCCTGAAGTAAAAACTTGCTATCAACCTAAGAAAAACAATTTGGAACTGAGACACCTGCCAGAATATTATTTTCATTTGATACTGTATTTCATTTGAGCATAACATTAAAAGGGCACGTGTGCCTATGTGCATAAGAAAATTGGTAGATTTAACTCTGGAAAGTGGAGTCAGCGGTCATGAAAACTTTTACCATGTGGCAAGAATATAATCTCCCCGTAACACCAGACCATAATATGTAATATATAGCAGGGAACTGAGCAGAAAGGAGAAAATCAGTCTTTTACAAGTAGTCCCTTGTGCCATACCTTTTTTGCAGAAAGGCTTTGCGTACCGTCTGTCTCGCCAGCTTTTAGCTGCCACACTACAAATGAGAGGGAGGAGGACTGCACAGGCAGAGGGCTTTCTGGACAGGGGTTATAATTTCTCTCACTGTTAATGGTAAGTCCTGTGAAAAAAAGAAAATAACTCCCACAGAGTGGGGCACGTTAACCAGCTGTGTATAGAGGCTAACAGTGAGACAGAGCCCTGATGATGCCGGCAGATGAGGAGTGACAGTAACTGACCCGGGTGGCTGCGGCCTTGCAGGTAGGACTCACATTTGGATCAATTTGTAACAGCAACTCATGTGCATTTTGTTGGACTGGGATCTTTAAAATTTTACTGGCTGCGATTATACAGCTATACGGGATAATTCCTCCCGGGTGCTAGCAGTGGTAGTAAATATTTATATTTATATTATGGTGGTGTCCAAAGGAACCAGTAGGGGAGCATTATGCACAGAACTGTATAAAAAAGCAAAGATATAATCCCTTCCCTGCAGAGTTAACCATCTAGAGGACAAAAATAAACAAAGGGTAGAAGAAAGGGAATAAAACGTACATGCAAATGAGTATAGCAGTGAATCGGGCATTTTGTGAGTTGTAAGATGTATTTTTTTTCTTCTTTAAGGAAGAGATAAAGATACACAATGGTTGCTAGCAAGTCAGTGGGAAATTCTAGGGAATTGGAATTCATTTTTATTTCAGAAGAGTGGGTTTATTAAAACTTTTTATTATATTTTTGTTTGTTGTAGACATTTTTAATAGAAGGTAAAAAGCGTAAACTATCAGTTTCTGCTTCTTTGGACATATAAACATTGCATTGGGAATTTATTATCTGCAACGCCACAAGGAATCAGCCATAATTTGCAAGTGTGCATAGCCATTCAAGTCACATAAAAGATCCAGCTGTTGGTCAGTGCCACACTTGCTTTTAGCACCAGGCTCGCACGGAGAGCACATCGGCTGCATTTCCTGCCAGGAGCATCCACATCGGTCCCTCTTTGAGGGGCAAATCTCACACCAGGGCATGGGCACACTGGCTCAGCAGCTCTTCTTCCCTTAACAAAAAAATAAAATAAGGTTAACCAAAAAAAAAAAAAAAAGGCATGGTTAAGTTATGCCTCTCCCCTTTCCAAGCAGTGGTGGAGGAGGCAAGAGGAGGGGGTTCAGCCTTACTGTGTGCCTGAGGGCCCCTGCCCAAAGGCCATCCCCGCTGTCCTAGGAGCAGCCCTGGCAGGAAAGAAGGGCATTCCCATCTTCATGGCTAACTCCCGGGTTCAGCTCCCTGGGCTGGCAGTTGTTTACCAGTTACAGTGGAGATCTCGGGGTGGATATCAACAAAGAAGGAATTAATTAGGCAATTTCAGTAATCCTGGCAACACTGCTCCGGCTTGCTAGCAGAAGCTGAGGTATTTTCACACTTTCCTCTTTATTCTGGGTATTTCCCAGGTAGCTGTGAAGGTGAAGGAGACAATAGCCATTTCCCTATAGCTTACCTTGACCACGAGAGGAAACAACTTTTTCTTGTGTTTTCCTGACATAATCCCTTCTCTGTTTTTTTCTTCATTTCACAGCAACCTGTAATCCTGGGGCTGATGTAGAGAGGCCTTGCTTTATATTTATCTGTGTTTTATAATGTCTATTCTTCATCCATCTCTCAGAAAAAATGATGCCCTAAAACACTGGGAGCAAAGCAAGGCTTTAAGTGACACAGTAACATTTTCATTGTTTAACTTAAATAATGAAGGCTTTGGGGCTCTGCTTTTTATTTTTACATGTTGGAAGTGAAATGTGGCAGTGATGTTTGAGTTACGAACAATGTCACTTGTTCTTCTGCTTAGGAGTCAATGCAGCGACTTTCTTGCCTACAGTGCTCCCAGCAGTGGGTCAGACAGATTAGCTAGATTTTGGACATAAATAGGTAAAAAGAAAGGTGCCAAAAATCCCAAATGCATTTGTGTGCGCTGCTTCTGGAAAACTTGATTCTTGTTTATTGTAGTTTGTCTTTTTCCTGCATCACAGGAGTAAGAGTTGATTAAAGAAACAAAGAACAAGCACAAGCATAATATAAAGTTGGTGAATTAAATTTCCATAACCTAAATTCTCAGCCTAAGAGACATAAATAAAGAAAATAAAAATTCCCTCCAGCAACTCAGACGAAAGTTCTTTGGGTTTTTGTCTTTTCAACATTATGAACAAAATCCTCATTGCCCAAAACATAAGAGTTTATGGCTATAGGAAGGAGAAGAAGGAGGTTTAAGTTTCACACATACTCGAATTCATTCTAAAATTAGAAGGATAGACATTATTATCTGTTATGATCCTAAATGCCTTTGTCTGATGTTTTTTTTCCTTCAGGAGGCTGCAGAGAACTGCTCGCTTGGAGAAGGCTGTTAGATAACTACCAGTGTCTCTTGCTAAATGACCGAGAGGGACAGACTCTTTTTAACCTTGCTCTGGTTGAGTCAGGTTAGAAATGAGGCTCATCATCGTTTCCACGCTGGGTATTTTCTGTTTCTGTGCTTTTCCTGCTGTTTCTGCTTATGTGATAAACCCTCGTCTCCCTCCCCTGTAACAGATTTTTATTAGATCTTGGTTTAGTACTGTATTTTTTTTTCCTCAGTTTCTTGTTCAGTTTGAGCTCATGCATGTAAAAAACAACACCTTCTCACAGCAGAAAGGATTACACATAACCAAAGAGCTTTTTGTTTTCTAGCTCAGAAATGAAATACTACAGGTGTGTCTGCAAGTGTCAAATGAAAAAGAAAAACAAAACAAACAAAAACAAAAACATGGAAATGGCAAAAACAATAACAGCATTAGAAAGGTTTGTTTATTCATATGATAATGGGCAGCTTTAATGTGAACTTTTTACAACGTCAGGCCAGTGAGATCAATTTAATCCGGGTGGGTTATTCTTCTCTTGGTGTAAAAGACCATTGATTCTTTCTATTGGCTCAGCGAGGGAGCTCTTCAGCATAGTGGCATGCTGAGGAAGCTGGTTGAAAGCTACTGAAATCAGCAGGAGTCTTTTAATTGACTCTGAATCAGGCCCCAACACTGTACATAACTGTTCTCCTTTTGCAAAACTTTCTGTTTCTTGAAGACAATTGGATTACCTAAGTAAAACTCAGCTTCCCATTTAAATATTCTGGGTGAACTGATTCTTTATGGAGAAAATATTTCATTTGTGCTACATCTTCTGCGTGTTTAAATTCTGTAAATGTTGCCATTTATAATCTCTTCATCATCCTTTGTTCAGGTGACTAATTATAATAAAATATATTTTATGCATAAAACAGTAAGAGACTCGGTTTTATACATTTCATTTAATTACTTTTTACTGTGACAAATCACATTGTTAGAAATGTACTAACAGATGGGGTGGATTTTTAAAGTTGGTATAAATTATGACTCCTTAATTTTTGCAAGTGTTGAAGAATTTAATTGTCTCCATTCAAATTTTTGGCTTAACTCCTGTGGTTTGACTTGTTAGGATTCCAGACATGCAACACAAGGAGCAGGGAATTTCTGGACTGTGCAGTGTCTTTTTGGAAGAAAAAGAGAGAGAGAGAAAGAAAGGAAAGACAGAAAAAAGAAAAAAAAAAAGAAAGAAAAACAACTAAGGAGGAAAGGAAGCTAAGA
>NC_048893.1:151172419-151172784 GCF_011077185.1 Oxyura jamaicensis
AAAAAAAAAAAGAAAGAAAAACAACTAAGGAGGAAAGGAAGCTAAGACAAAAGGAAGGTCTGAAGAGAAGTGTTCAGAATGGCCTTCCCCAGAGTGAGGGTTAGTGTTGAAGTGCTCTCCTTGAATAGCCCTGCTTGTTAGGGGCAGCAGAATCAGGACTCTCTTGTTTTGCCCACATACCAGGTGCAATGAAATAAAGGCCGTTAGTGTGACCCTAGTCTAGGAGTGGGGGAAACTCATATCAGAGTATAAAATCAGAACTTGGGTACCTCAGACTAGCTGTAAAAAGTAGTTAGCAATAGAACACACCTTCAGAATGCCGTTTTCATTCTCCCTTCCCTTCCCTTCCCTTCCCTTCCCTTCCC
>NC_048893.1:151172884-151213165 GCF_011077185.1 Oxyura jamaicensis
CTTCCCTTCCCTTCCCTTCCCTTCCCTTCCCTTCTTGCCTTGCCTCCTTGCCTTGCATTGCCTTGCCTTTGCCTTGTCTTGCCTTACCTTGCCTTGCCTTTTCCATACCCTTCCCCCTTTCACCTTCCCTTAATTTCTTTCATTTTTCATTGTCATTCAGCTTCAGTTAAGAGAGGAATGGACCTGCCCCATACTCTCTTTGGAAATAAAAAAAAAAAAAAAAAAAAAAGGAAAAAAAAAAGAAGTGGCAGAAGAAGAAAAAGAAAAAGAAGGAAAGCAGTATATATTACCCTCTAGAGACTCTTCAGACAATTTGATCTGTTTCCTTGACCAAAGTACACACACCCATGAAGAAAGTATAAGTTCCAGCTGCAACAATTGCCTCTTACTCATTTTGTGCCTTCTGTCTGTCAGACTTCCAGAATCCCTCAGATATTTTAAATTTGGGTGTTCCTGAAAGTAGTATTTGAGCTTTTGACTTTACCAGACTTCTCCAGTCTCCGGTCTGCCCAGTAGCAGTGTCACTCCTGACAGTTCATCCTCCCTCCCTCGGTCTTACAGAACAGATCTTCCTCCCACAAATGTGCCACCGTGGGCAATGCCATGTTTCTCTCCTACCGCTCCTAACTTGTCACCATTCTTCTCAAATCCTCCCCACCATCCTTTGATCTATGTTACTCCTCATTTAGTATATGTTACTCCAAAGACTGTGCCCGGAAGAGCCCCGTTTACGACCAATTCCCGATTCCCTTTCTCCATGTTTCATTTTACACCAGAGATGTTCTGGAGCCTTACACCACAGATGTTTTGCAGACTCCTTCTGTTTACAGCCTGTGCTGTGTTTATGACCAGCAGTAAGTTGCCTAAGCACAGGTGTAGAGTGTCCCACTGGGCCTTGAGCTGTACTGTAAGGGTGTGGGTTATGTCAGCAAGCTTGATGCAGCTGTCCTGGATAAGGTTGGACAGCTAAAATGGCACAAGATGTTTGTGTCTGGGCACCTGGCTACCACCCTGTGTGACTGAACATTAGCTGCCTTTAGTGATTACACGGCCATCAGAGGCCTGCAGGTCTCTGCAGTAGTCATGATGATCTTCAGACTACCCAAGTTTAAACTGCCTAAATTGCTCACTTCACTGGGCAAAATCGGGGCTCCCCAAATGTCTCTTCATGCCCTCACCTGAAGAAACACGTTCTCTGAATATGACACAAGCAGGTGGAGGATTTATGCCTGTGCTCAAAATTAAGTAGTGATAACATTCACATTGACAATTTGTTTTTAGTGTTACTAATTTCTGCCCAAGAGAGGCTTCATTTGTAAATAGGGTACACACAATACAGGTATGTGGAATAAATTCCACTACACGTGCTACTCTATTTCTGAAGATAAAAACTACTTTAAATTAATGAGGAATGTCATCAAGTCCTAGCAAGTGATTATGCTCATTGATCTGTGGCTATAATACTACGGTGTCAACGAGCAGGCTGTTTTTTCCATGCCTGCCTGTCTTGAACTGTTACTAGAGAATTTAGAAAACTTGAATTGAGAGTTTGGTTTTGAAAGTTCAGCTGATTCAGTGATTAGGAAGCACTAGTAGTTTCTGTACCCATTATCTCATGATTTAAATGCTCTCTGGTTTACATTAGCTAATGATTTAAGTGCCATAGATATCTTTGTTTGACATCCAATATGAAATAATCAACTAGCTTAGTGTAACATTGGTCCCATCAATCAAACTCTCTATTCCTCCCACAGCATTGTTAATGAAATGTTGGGAAGAAAGCCCACAGACCCTAGTATAGTGTTAGAATTAAGGGGGTGAAAGATGACATCTCATTATTCATTTTTTGTCTTTGAGTCCCATTTGATTTCAACTTTGTGTCCAGAAGGAACATTTGCTCAGAAAATGTTTTATAACTCCTATGATATCTTTCCTAACTATTATTTGCCTTTAAGCTGATTTGTTGGTCATACAGCAACATTCAATGGACAAGAAAGGCACCATCTCTTTTAAAAATATACCTAATGACGAAGCTTCATCATAGCTCCTTTGAGGGAAGATCCTGGTAGGTGTTGGTGTCCGTATACTATTTGTCGTGGGATGCCTTCGCTAGGGCACAAGGATGGGTGTCATCTTGAAAAGACCAACTTGTTTTATTAATAAAATCAGTTGTTACAATGGAGCTAGATATGGACATCATTCCTTACGGCCTTGTCTGACTGATTGGCAGGTGAGGCTGAAAAGTGTGTAGGTATGAAGCTAAAATGTTGTACACAGGACCACAGGGTTGTTCTGCGGTCTCATTTAAAAATAACATACCAGTAAAACAAAAATGAAACTGGTGTACTTGTGTAATCATGTAACAGTAGTCTGAAACAGGAGAAGAGGGCAGGATGGTAGGGACGTTGATTATCTGTTCAGTTACCTTCCTTCCAAACGGCTGAATGCTCCAGAGAATCACAAGATCTTCTGCTGACCTGGGAGCTAATCAAGCTCTGAGCCAAGAGGCCTCTTGAGGCAGACAGGATGAGGAGCTGGGGTGGAGGAAGTCCCACAGCAGTCTGAGGAGCAGTCAGTCAAGAAGGGGCTGGTGTTTATTTTGTGAAGTTATGTTTGGTGAAGTTAATAATAAAGGCAAACCCCAGGAGAAGCACGGAGTTGGAAAGCAATCCTGTTGCAAGTCTCCTGTTCAAAGCAGAGCAGGGACTCCAGCTGCTTGGAGAGCCACCTTTCTTTGAAGTAATATTGAGGTGAAAATTTCAGCCCTTTGTGGAACCAGTTAAAGCTTTTCTAATTCCCTTTTAGTTTGGGAGTACTCAGAAGGGTCTCAGCATTTTTGCAGGTAACTGGCAAGGTCTTTGCAATTCTTTCATGAGCTCTTTTCTTTTGCTGAGAGATCAGGATTGAATTATTGTTCATATAGGTAAAAGAAGGACATTAATTAATTCCTAGTAAAAAAAGGATATTTAACCTATTCTTAAAATTATCACCTAAAGTATATAAACCCTCAACTGGGACTGGATTCTTTTAAGACTGTTTCAGATTATCCTGAAGCCTTTTTCAATCAGCTACAAGCTTCATTTGTGCTGCACAAAAAGCCAAATTCTCCACTAGAATGCATTGTCTCAATACTGTACTACAGCACAGGCAACTTCATCTAGCCAGCTGTAGTGGAAAGGCTTGATATTACTGTTTTTCTCCTCTCAGAAGATTTATGTGGTATTAAATAAGCAAAAAAATGTGTCCTTTTGCTTGTGAAGAAGAGGGACACTATAATAGGTTCAGACTTTTTTGTGAAGGAGTCGAAATGTGGCACCAAATTCTGAAAAGGGTTTAATTAACAGCTTGGTTTTGCCAGACTTTTCTAGTGAAGAACTAACTTAGCTTATGGACTATAACTCCAAAAAAGAACTATTGATATGTTAATTGTATATGATTATGAATGGTTATTTATGGCATTGGATCTCTCTGCTAAACCAATTATGCTCTATTTGTGAGATTTGCATTATACTGCATCCATGGCATTTAATTAAACTTCTATTTCTCTTCTTTCTTTTTGTTTCTTTCTTTCTTTTTGTTTTGCTTTTCCAGCCTTAAATGCATGATAAACTACACTAGTCACTCAGTGGTTAAAGCTGAAATCAGCTATTCATTCGATCGCCCTCACGCACATCCTACTCAGTTTGCGCTGCCCAGAAAATCTTAATCGTGTCCCCCTAAATGTTAACTTTCCAGCTTACCAGCTCCAGCTCAATGAATTTTTATAATCATACCTTACTTATTTCTACAACTAGGCTGATCGATCACTCTAATTCTATTGATGAAAACCATCTTCTAACTGCATGTTTAAATATATTTGTACAAACATTAAGGGGATGTTTAAAACCAGTGTAATGGCACAGCATGCTATGATCTGAGTGTTTCGTTTGGTTTCCTTCTGCCAGTTAATAAACAGCGTAGAAAGTCAACTGCATAACCAATGCTCTAATTCAGAACATATCAAAAGGTTTGCGTGGGCGAGGTAAATTGGGCTGATAGTGAGTCAGGAGCTGGCTGGATCCCTCATTTGTTCATTCAGAGAATTTTTAATGTAGAACTAATTTTCAAGTAGTTGAATTTTTGTAAAGAAAATGAAATCCTTAAGGGAACAATTTATCTGGAATCCTCTGAAACACAGTTCAACATGGATTGCCTTTTCACAGCTGTTTCATGTGGAAAAGGATCTTACGTTTTCATTCCCTTGACACCTGCTTTCCCTTTCTTTTCTGTAAGTGTATTACAGTGCACCTATTGAAAGAGCTGACAGGGGTTAGTGGAGAAGGGGGTTAAATGATGATACAGGATATATTTCTTTGTTACTTGAAACTCGCTTTGCCTCCTACTCAGTGTCAGTGCCAAAATGTTGGTTTGGGGCTTTTTGTGGTTGAAGTGTCCAGAACTGGGAGTAAAGAGATACATATCCATCTTCCTTGCAGCCCCTTGTGTGCACTGGTTGCTGTATTACTGGGGCAGAATGCTGAGAAATTAAGAGTAGAGCTGGTCTTTTGGTCCACATATGTACACATAGACACACACACACATATATATGTATATATAACTCCACTGTCCTTGTTCAGGCAATGACAAACAGCACAGAGCTAGTTCTTCAGTTTCAGAAAATAATAATATCCTCTTCCTGGCCACAATGCTATTCATCACAGCCTTTTGCCAAATAACAGGCCTAAGTGGCCTGAAGGTCTTTCTGTGGACACTGTTCCAGATTCAGTTTCCCAAAGAACATTTTGAAACATGCCAGCCCTAAAATATTTTACGTCTTACTCAGAAAAAACTCTCACTGACAAAATTCCTCTCTCAGACCTCTGTTCTCTAAGAACCTGAGTCCCTTCTGTCTCAGCCGAAGTCTCGACAGGAAGGAGTCTTAGCATGTTGCATCCTAAGTGCCCAAATTAAAAGGTTAAAAACACAAAGCAAGAACAATTTAAAGCTGTTTTCTGTGTGTGATCACTGGGATGGGAGAACATACTTCGAATAATTGTATCAGAAGGGAATCTATTTAATTATGTTTCCTCTACTGTTACGCATTAGCAAATAAAGTAGGACAACAGCGAGGCATTTATTAGCCTGTTTGCTGGGGCAAGTACAAAAGTGTTTATCGTGACATTCGTAAGGGAGCCATTGCTAGAATCTAGTTTGAGGTAGCTGGGAAAAAAAAAAAAAAAAAACAAACACGAAGATCTTATTTCAATTGGGACAATTTGCAAGTACCAAAATCTTCTGTTGTTTGAAACATTTATTTTACGACACAGAAGCTATAGATACTGCACCCCAAATGTTCCTTTTTTTATGATTATCTAAAGCACAGACAAATCATGAACAGACAATTGTACACTTTCTTGTGTTGCTTTATGGGCTTTAAGTGCCTACAAAAAAGGATTCCTTATGCTTTAATTTCTCTTTATTTTTTTGACTGTAAAGACCCATGGGGTAAATGCCAGTCCCACAATCCTGCAGTTATATGGTTACTGTCAGCCTGCTCAAATGATGCTTCCTGTTCATTAGGCGTCCTTTCATCTGACAACAATGTACTGGCTTTGCTGCAATTCTTAGTCAACGCCCATCTCTTCAATAGCCTGTGAATAGTATTAAATAGTGTTTATGCTAGCTATTGTTGCCTTTTGTGTGGTTTGTCTAATTCACAGAGAAAAGTCTGCTTTTGTGGTCTAAGGCTGGCTACGTCATGGCACGCCATGTGCCTTCTGATGGGATCCATTCCTGCTGAGTGATAACATTACAGGCCTGAACTCCTTTGCAATACAATCCAGCATTCTTAACACAGTCAATACACTCACAGGCAATCTAGTTTACTCTTTATATTAAGAGGTTTAGGGAGACAAAGCTCATCTAAATACCTGCTCATGAAACAAATAAGAGGAATTCAACTGATTTGAACGTTACTCCCCAGCTCCCACACAACTACACAATGAGCACAAAAAAAAATCATAAATTAAAAAATGCTGAAGCTGCACAAGCAATGCCCAAATATCCCAGGTAGAGCCATTCTGCGTACAAACACGGCACATTTCAGCAAAGAAGGTGGTATTATTGTTCCTGGTTATTGTTCAAGATGAGGCTTAATACTGGAGTCAAAGCGGCTGCTTTTCTTTGCTTAAACTACTCACAAAGGAGAAAGGATATTGTACGGATGATTACATTATCCCGTAGCTCAGGAGCCTTTGCAGGGCAGGTATGTTGCTGTGCCTTGAAAGGGCTTTTGATGTAAGCAGATCATTAGAGGCTCAATGTGTAACTGATCCTTAGCTGTCTTTGGCTTTTGGTGTATGTGGGTTATTCTTGTCTAACCGTATGCTCCCTGTTGTAGGTATCTAAAATCTTATTGTTCTCCTCCCTCCTTCCCTCCCCCCAGCCTCCTCACTGCACAGCTAAAGTTGGTTTCCAGCTTTGCCTTGGGAAGCATACAAACACATACAAATGCAACTGGAAAGTGAGGCTTACAATGCTAACCAGTGCCATTTGTTTGTCCCGGGAGTTGTTACCCTCCGCACGTCACACTTTGAACAAGATCAAGAGTAGCTTTTGAAAAATATGGCAGTGAGAAGAATGCACACAAATAGTAATTATTACTCTGTAGCTGCTCAAGCTATAATACCCTCCATGGCCAGAAGCAAGCAGGGAGTCAGGGGACAGGGTGGGGCTGAGAGTAGGTGGAGGCTGAACTTTGTTCTCTGTGCATCATAGGAGAGCATTGCAGATTGCTCTCCTGATCAGCATAACAAGGGAGGTCCATCATACCTGCTCTTCTCTCAGGTATTATGGGCCAGATCCACAAAGGCATTTAGCACTGTAAAGCTCCTGGCAAGCAAGAGGCGATGGGGTGAACACCCACAGACAGCTTGAACATAGACTTCTACACCTGAGCTTGCCACCCTTTCAAGTCAGTTGGAAGAGACTATTTATTTCATCCTTATGATCACCTCTGACATTGGTCTGTCGAAACCCACCTTCGAGTGCTCATTTCTTTCCACTACTGGCAGTGGGATAAGCAGCCCAGATGTGGACACAGCAGTCTACAGCTTGGAAAGGTGAATCCCACCCACGCATATTTCAGTGCCTGTGTGGATCTGGAGCTCCAGGTTCTGCTGTCCTCCTAGGCCTTGTAGTTAAAAGCTGGTTCTTCCAGATAGAGTAGGAAAAGCATGAAGTCCTTAATAATTCTCTCTGTCTCTCTATCTCATCTTTTTTTTTTTTTTTAAGTTTCTGAGTGCCTCCAAGCTATACAGAAGGCAGTCATTCTTTCCATCTTAGAGTGAAAAATGGATGAAAAAAAATATGTCTGTCATAACAACATAAAAGCATTTCCTGAATTACAGCTCTGACTTCTGAATGAGGGTGTTCAACTAAAATGAGTCAGTGCAAGTGGAAAAGCGCATTGCCAAAAAGCAAGAAAGAACCTGGCAGTCTAGAGCAGTTGCTAGATAAGAACTTTTTCCCTTCTTTTCAGAGCACCTTGCTACAGAAAGAAGTTGAGCAAATGCTCATGTGGAGTCAGTCAATGAAATAGAGCCTATGCCCCGCACACATGTGTTACCCTATTTTGCTCCTGAGAATGTATGAGGTGCGCTTTGACTAATGCTTTCAGCAGAACGCATGGAAATGAACTAGGGTTGTCAGAAAAGCTCATTGATTTTGCAGGACCCATCCAAGCTGTACATTATAGTTCGGACGAAGAGCGCTCTCTTTTTAAAAGGTAATTTTTCAATGTACTGCCCATGTTTATGCTTTTGTGCAAGTGATAATGGTTTCATAAACGTTTTATGTGATCAGCACTTAGCAATACTTGGGAAGTTGGCAACTCTTACTAGATTTTAGAGATACCAACTTTTTTTTTGCCATTAATTCTTTTTTTTCACCCTTTCTGTTTATGTTCCTAGATTGATTTCCAATAGTTAAAATTTAAACAATAAAGGCAACCTTAGTTTTCAAATCTGCAAATAGGACAGACAATATATGCAACCTCCTCATTGATTGACTCTTCTGTTTTTATAGATTCACCCTCTTGAAAGAATCATTAAACACCAGAGAAAATGATTTGTTGTCATTGATTACATGACATACTGCTCTGACATACACAGTTTTTATATCTAAGTTATTAATTATGTTGTTAATGTAATTTGCAGACCGCGAGATAAATCATTCAGCTTCTGACTGGATATTACTAGATACATTGCATATATAAATACATCTTTGGGTGGGAAGGGAACTGCTACCAAGAATAATAGATTAGACGGCTATTACTTTGGCTTATAAATCATTATGAGCTAAGGAAAACTTCCTCTGCCCATTTATTTTATTATCTTGGAAATGCTGAGTTTCTCAACATCTCTGTTGTTTATGCGCTACAGTGATACACATAATCACTTCATTTCAATACAGAGGAAAGTCTTGCAACTGTTCTATTCATGCTCAATTCTCATTCTCTCAAGAATTTCACAGTTTAAGGTTAATAAGCTACAGGACACAGAAAGCCAAGCTTAATTTGGGTCTTCCCAAAGGCTTCACTGTTGTTTTTTTCCCCTGTTCTGGTGGTGGGTACTTTGTGCTAGCTTAATTCTCTGTAACTTTCTTTTCCCAGCAATGATTGCCAAGAAATTAATTATGACAGCCAGTGTCGTGAATGTGTGCTGCTGTCGTCTGCTGCCACTAGTGACAGGCTCACGCGCTTCAAAGTGGAGGTATCTGCATTTGTACCAACAAATCGCTTCTAAAAGTTCCTCCTGTTTTGTCCTCCATTTCAACAGGTCTGTCTCTTTCCTTAGTTTCAGAAGGGTTTAGCAGCAACTATTCAGCAGTTACCCTGGGAGCACACTGCAGATTATGCATGCTTGCCTGACATTTGACAGATGCCCTTAAAAGGCCCAGTTTCCTTTTCACAGAGGCCAGGGGGTCGAGGAGGGTGGAGGGCTAGACACATTTTTGAAGTGAGTGACACATGTTTAAATGTCAAGGTGGTCTTACTGAATCGCTAAGCACAAGCCTTATACACTGAAACCGAGACTAGGTGTGAAATGTCCTCTTTAGCTACAGCTCAGAATTCACATCTTTTAATATTATTGAACCCGAAGATGACATAGTCCTTCATTTCCAGGGGAGCTGAATGCCGAAGATTAAATTTTGTTGCAAGTATATGCTAAGGCTCTTTTGAAAGTCTTTCCACATGTGAATAGTGAATAAAACATATTTTTCAACAGGTACTGCCTGAAGTGTGAAAATCCAAGAGGTAAACTTTCCCTGCTCCCCACTTGGCTCCATCCATGTGGTGGCTGACATTTGGTGTTGGCATGGTAATGATGAGCAGAGCTACAGCTGCAGCAGGGATGCGGGCTGGTTTTACAGAGGACGATTACTCATTTGACCTCTTACAAGAACTAAAAATTCTGCAGCCTAAGGTGAATCCAAACCCCTTCATTGTCTCCTTGAGTAGCTTTCTTGCTTTAGGAAGTGCTCAGCGTGTCAATAACAGGGCTTGACTTGACGTAGAGAACGTCAGCATCGTGGTTGAAATTTTTTAGTGTCAGCGTTGCAGTCATGGCATTCCCGAATCGAAACAATGAGGTGACCACAAAGCAGGGAGGTGCTCCCGGTTTCGGAGCTGGGCGTACAACCTGGAGGAGTCCTGGCTGCGGGCTGGGGAAGGAGCAGTGCACACGCTCACCTCTTCCCCTTCCTTTGTCCTCAGGGCCAGCCAAAAGGAAACTCAGGTGCTCAAACCATATGCAGGTCTACATTTGCATATGCCTCCAAATCCACATGGTGGATGACTAGGGGATGGAGGTCAGGAGCACACTCACATGTGTTTCAACAAGTAAAATGTGGAGACCTTGAGAGTTAGTAGTTAGTTTTAGAAAATGGCTGGCACAACCATAACCATTATTGGGTATCCAGATCACTTTTAAAACCAATAGAAGAGTTCCTGTCATTAGTGGGGTTGCAAGTTTGAACCATTTCAGCAGACATTATGTCTGATTTTAATTAATTCATAATTTTGACATATTATACATTAATTTCACACTCCCACAGAACCAGCAGCACCAGTCAGAGTAAGGAATGTTGCAGGCAGCCCTGGTTCAAGGTTCAGCACGCAGCAGTCCATATCAATCTCAGACTTGATTTGTTTTCAGAAGATATCACCAATTATGTCATGGTAGCTGGAGGTAGATGGATATCTCCTTGGACGGAAAAAAAAAAAAAAAAAAAAAAAAAAAAAAAAAAAAAAAAAAAACGGCCACCATCATTTTGACTTGTCACCTGGATTGAATTTGAACTCAGCTCTCTAGAGAAACACGTCCACTACATTAAACAACTGGTGGAATTAATGCTCTCATTGATCCTGCTCGTCATTACAGATGTGTGTGCTCACATCATCTGCATCTGACGTTTCCATCTAAGGAGGTCAGCCCATGGGCCTGAAGGGGCAGTGTGTGCTAGTCTCTCCAGCTGTGCAAAACAAGGACAGCCCTGCTGCAGGTCTCTCACTGCTGCTGGGTTCATGCTGATGTGAGTAAGTGAGAGCAGAGGCTGGGTCACGAATGAGATGCAGAAGCAACTTCCCCTTATTAGCTTCAGTATCTCCTTTTAAACACAAGTAGAAATATGAAAATGAAAACAACATTGTCAGTTAATATTGCTGAACAAGTTTAAAAAATGTGTTATCAAATATACATCAAAAAAATTAAGGTTTAGTATACATTTATATGTCAGTTTCTAAGAAGGGTCTCTTTAATATGTAAGTACTTTAATATGTAAGTTACTGCCTATCAGATGATAAGTGCAGGGACCATGCTTGTAGCATAGCGCAAGCTACAGTCATATATCCATTGGCTGCATACAGAGTTGTTCACTTGGACACTCTGAAATAAAGGCCCTTATTTATATTTCTTGCATCTCCTCCCTGAAGAGATTTTTTTTTTTTTTTTTTCTGGTAAGTTTGGTTAAGGATCATTGGAAGGTAGAGAACAAAGCACACAAAGCCTCAGAGAGATCGGATATTTATTTTGGATGTTTTGAAATCTTAGGAGGTTTTTTGTTTTGTTTTGTTTTGTTTTGTTTTTAAGGTCTTTGTGATTACCTATCCTATCATATACATAGATATATAAAAGATTTAGTTGCTAAAACCTACTTTTTCTGCTTGCCCTTATACACAATAGCTGTTTTTTCCTTAAGAGGATTAAAGTAGACATTGGTTAAAATGTATGAAAAATTTGTTCCAGAAAACTGAAAGCAATCTTTTTACTATATCAGTTTATACATACAAATTGACTTTTTGACTGATAAAGAGGGCAGGAGGTAGATGAGCAGGGAGGAAGGAACAGCATTGTAGGAGTGATGACAAAAGGTGGTGGAAGGATCCCAGATTATCAGCATAATGTAGGAAGGGGGTGGAGGACAGCATGCTAATGTCCTTCCCTGTCTGAAGTTGGTATGAGGGCCCTGGTGGATGTGGGGAACGACTCTAAGAAAACATAATACTGGTAAACTGTAAAAGGGGGAGATAGGTCATCAGAAAAGACCAGGAAACTGAGGAAGAGAGGCGATATCATTTAATTCCATGTAAAGGCTGGTTAAATTGTTTATTTATATTTTTTTTCCTTCCTTATTAGATGATTTCAGAGCTTCACTCTAAGGCTTGAAAATCTACTTCTTGTGTTCAGGGGAAAATCTATTCACAACCTATTTTCTAATCCACCTTGAATTATAGCTAAGAAATTAAATCAACCTCCAAACCTCCTATAGCTTTCTCTTCTTCCCTCACTGTGCACTTCTCTCCGAGGAAGTGGCTAGGCAGACATAGTGTTGTCTGTTAATAAAATGCACATAGATAAAAGACATGAAATTAACATATCACTAGATTATAAAATCACAAATTCTATTCAGTTTTCTGTTCTGGTAGCCTCCCTGTCAGTTATTAATTTGACCTTTGCAAATACTCCTTGCAGCGTGTCACGTGGTTATAAAGCAGCAATGCCTTCAAAACTGCACACAAATCTCCAAAAACTAAAATAGTCCTATACTGTACAGTCAAACATTCAAATGCTGGTAAAGCAATTTAAAGTCTATTGGTCTCCCTAGGCTTAAACAGTGCAGGTTTTTCTAGTGTTGCATAGCAAGCTTGGGTCCTGGTTCATCTAGCCAGAAGATCCCTGGCTCTTGAGCTACCCTCTCCATGTCCTCTACAACCTCAACACTCTGAGGTCTTTAAAATTGCAAGCAAAAGAAGGGGGAGGGGATATTTTGATGAACTGTATATCTCACAGCTCCTAGACTTTCCTGTCCAGGAAATAGACCATTAATATTTTAGCTAAAAGAGTAAGTGATAGAAGTAAGATTTGGCCTTTATTAACCAGTCATGCTGAAAGAGGGAAAAACCTCCAGCTGCTAGTAGTTTACGCTGGCTACAGTCTGCTAGGCCATAGAGGAGCCCAGAAGATGAGGGTCTGTACGTACTCATCATGGCTTTACAGGTAGGCCCAGTCCAGGGGATAACGGCAAAACTAATGGTTATTTGGCATGCCTGTGCTGAGAAGCAGTGTACTGAGTGGGTGACTCCTGGGCACATCAAAAGAGAGACAGCATTGTAGTTTCTATTCTATGCAGTCTGATGTGACCTAGTGTATGACCACCACCACCGAGCTCCTGCAGCTGAGCAATTTGCTGTCTCTCAAGTGAGCCACCACAAATGACATGGGACGTACCCTGAGCCTGCAGCAGGCACAAGGTAGGATATCCCTAAGTAGACCTCCGTGAAAGCACGGCTCTCGGCAAGAGGCTTGTTGAGACAGCTTTGCTTTGCACCTTGCAAATCATCCCCTGCATATGCATCAGCCTCTTTTTGCATTTTGCCTAAATCCAAGGACCTGTGGTATTTAGGCACCTAAAGCTGCAGATAGGTATCTACAGGCACCTCTGTACCTTTCCAGATCTGCCCAAGAAACCTCCTGCCACGATGCTGTTACCAGCTTTCTGAACAGTGTACCTCTTTGCCAGCATGTGAGGCCATATGTGTTCCTTGAAAAAAATGCTGTGTTATGGTTACGTCAGCCACAGCACCAGCTCTGTGAGGAACTGTTGACATCGCTAGTGTTTACGGATTAGAAAATGTTAGTTCCGTGCAAATTATATTTAATTACTCTTGTAGAATAATAATTATTTTTCATTAATAGAGCCCTAAATCTCTAAAAGCCCTAAATAGTGTATATCTCATTATGTTACTCAGTACAAAACCAGTGAAAACCTTTAATTCATTAATGATTAGTTGGAAAAGCAATGTGACAGATTATTATACATGCCACCAAGTACTATTAGTACACTGATATACACAGCTTAATTTAGAACTTTTTTATTAGAGTTTTAGTTCTTCAACCATGGAAATTGAGTAGAAAATGACTATGGAGATAAATTTTCATTTGACGTTTTTCTTCAACCATGTTTTGTACCACATACTCATTCATTTTTACAGTTTGAACAATGTGAAAAAAAATATATAGAATCATAGAATCATAGAATCATAGAATATCCTGAGTTGGAAGGGACCCTTAAGGATCATCAAGTCCAACTCTTGACACCGCACAGGTCTACCCAAAAGTTCAGACCATGTGACTAAGTGTACAGTCCAATCTCTTCTTAAATTCAGACAGGCTCGGTGCAGTGACCACTTCCCTAGGGAGCCTGTTCCAGTGTGCAACCACCCTCTCTGTGAAGAACCCCCTCCTGACGTCCAGCCTAAATTTCCCCTGCCTCAGCTTAACCCCGTTCCCGTGGGTCCTGTCACTAGTGTTAATGGAGAAAAGGTCTCCTGCCTCTTGACAACCCCTTACGAGGAAGTTGTAGACTGCGATGAGGTCTCCCCTCAGCCTCCTCTTCTCCAGGCTGAACAGGCCCAGTGACCTCAGCCGTTCCTCGTACGTCTTCCCCTCCAGGCCTTTCACCATCTTCGTAGCCCTCCTCTGGACACTCTCCAACAGTTTCATGTCCTTTTTATACTGTGGTGCCCAGAACTGCACACAGTACTCGAGGTGAGGCCGCACCAGCGCAGAGTAGAGCGGGACAATCACCTCCCTTGACCTACTAGCGATGCCGTTCTTGATGCACCCCAGGATACGATTGGCCCTCCTGGCTGCCAGGGCACACTGCTGGCTCATATTCAACTTGCTGTCTACCACGACCCCCAGATCCCTCTCTTCTAGGCTGCTCTCCAGCGTCTCATCGCCCAGTCTGTACATGCAGCCAGGGTTTCCCCATCCCAGGTGCAGGACCCGGCACTTGCTCTTATTGAACTTCATGCGGTTGGTGATCGCCCAGCTCTCCAACCTGTCCAGATCCCTCTGCAAGGCCTTTACGCCCTCATTTGAGTCCACAACTCCTCCAAGTTTGGTGTCATCAGCAAACTTGCTCAAAATACCCTCTATTCCTACATCCAGATCATTTATAAAAATATTGAAAAGTACCGGCCCTAAAATGGAGCCTTGAGGGACCCCACTGGTGACCGCCCGCCAGCCTGACGCAGCTCCATTTACCATAACCCTTTGGGCCCTGCCCGTTAGCCAATTGCTCACCCATCGTATGATGTTTTTATTTAGCTGTATGGTGGACATTTTGTCCAGTAGGATCCTATGGGAAACCGTGTCAAAAGCCTTGCTGAAGTCCAAAAAAATCACATCAGCTGGTTTCCCTTGGTCCACCATACGGGTGATCTTATCATAAAAGGAAATCAGGTTAGTTAGGCAGGACCTACCCTTCACAAACCCATGCTGGCTGGGACCAATGACTGCTTTGTCCCCCAGGTGCGCCTCAATAAGTCCGAGAACCAACTTCTCCATGATTTTACCAGGCACTGACGTGAGACTGACAGGCCTGTAATTGCTAGGGTCTTCTTTCTGACCCTTCTTGAAAATTGGCACAACATTTGCCAGCTTCCAGTCTACTGGGACCTCTCCAAATTCCCAGGATCGTTGAAAAATAATTGATAGAGGTTCCGCGATGACATCCGCCAGCTCTTTCAGCACCCGGGGATGAATCCCATCCGGACCCATGGACTTGTAGGGATCCAGGTGGAGTAGCAAATCCCGCACACGTTCAGGGTCAGTTGGGAGTTTGTCATCCCCACCGTCCCGGTCCTCCAGCTCAGGGCACCCTGGGTCCCGAAGCCCGTCATCGGCATTGAAGACAGAGGCAAAGAAGGCGTTAAGCGTCTCTGCTTTGCCTACGTCATCGTCTGTGAGGAGACCTTCCCTATCAAGGAGCGGCCCTATGTATTCTTTAGTTCTCCTTTTTCCATTTACATATCTAAAAAAACCCTTTTTATTTTCTCTCACAGACACAGCCAGCTTCAACTCTAGCTGTGCTTTGGCCACTCGAACTTTCTCCCTACAAACACGAACAGCATCCCTGTATTCTTTCCATGACACCTGGCCCTCCTTCCAGTAGCGAAACACTCTCTGTTTCCGCCTAATCTCCATTAGAATGTTCCTGGTCAGCCACGCCGGCTTCCTGCCCCGCCTGCCTGACTTGCGATATTTTGGAATTGCCTTATCTTGTGCTTCTAGGAGGCATCGCTTAAAGAGTGACCAGCACTGGTGGACATCGAGGCCTTCAAGAGCAGTTTCCCAGGGGACCTTACTGACTAGTTCCCTGAGCAGCCTGAAGTCCGCTTTCCCCATATCTAGGGATGAGGTTTTGGTGGCGCTTTTCCTTCTGTCACCATAAATGTTGAACTCAACCACTTCATGGTCGCTATGACCGAGGCGGCCACCAATCACCACATCTCCCACCAGACCCTCTCTGTTTTCTAGCAACAGGTCTAGGAGGGCACCTTTCCTAGTTGGCTCCGTTAGCACCTGTACCAAGAAGTTATCATCTAGGTGCTTCATGAACCTCCTGGACTTGCTCGTGTCAGCCGTGTGGCACTCCCAGTTAACGTCCGGCAAGTTGAAGTCCCCCATAAGGACAAGGGGAGTTAATCTCGAGGCCTCTCTTAGTTCTGTAAAGAATAATTTATCGGCGCTATCATCCTGGCCAGGCGGTCTGTAATAGACTCCCACAACTACATCCCCTTTATTCGTTCGTCCCTTGATCCTTACCCAGAGGCTCTCAACTTTGCCATCGCCAACCTGAAGTTCCACACAGTCCAGCCCCTGCTTCACATACATCGCCACCCCACCACCTCGCCTACCCTGCCTGTCCCTCCTGAAGAGCCTGTAACCATCTATCGCAACACCCCAGTCACAGGACTCATCCCACCAGGTTTCGCTTATGCCGATGATGTCGTAGTTGCGGGACTGGGCCAGGACTTCTAGCTCATCTATTTTATTCCTCATACTGCGTGCGTTTGTGTAAAAGCACTTCAGGTGCGTCTCCTTACACTCAGCACCTTGTGGATCTGACCAAAGGACCCCACTGGCACACAGTCCCTCTGATTCTAGCGTACCATCCCTTAGGTCTTCACCAGCTCGCCTGGTTTTAGCCCCTTCCCCCTTCGACTCTAGTTTAAAGCCCTATCTGTCAGCCCTGCCAACTCCTGACCTAAGATCCTTACCCCTCTCCGAGAGAGGCGCATCCCATCCGGTGCCATCAGGCCCGGTGTAGCATAGACCTTCCCATGATCAAAGAAACCAAAATTCTGCCGGGCATATACATGCCTTTTACATGGAGGACTGCTGTGTTTTGTTTGTTTTTTAAAGCCAGGCGTGATTTAGTTAGTTGGCTTCCCATAGGGCAGAATGTCAAAATTAGCAGCGACATACCTTTTGAAAATGGTGAGACTCAAAGCATGTGTGTATGCTGAATCCCTGCTGGACCAGCAGTTTGGAGACTAAGCACAACCAAGAGCATTCTTCTGTGGGAATGGAGCTCTGTATTTGTCCAACTAAATCAGTCCTCTACTCCTGGACTTACATACTCTCCCAGTGCACAAGTGCCAAGAAAAGCAGTTGAAAGGTATGTGAAAGGAGGCTGAAAAGTAGTATCTTATCAGTGAGAGAAAGAGTGAAAAGAGCAAGAGTCTTGTTCTCTACATGCTCTTGTCACCACTGGAGACAACTGGGTATACCTGGCATGTAGTATGCCCTAATACAGTGATCTGGGGTAGGCCAGACAAGTAGCAGCCTAAAAATTACTTAATCCCCCCAATAACTCTACCCTGCAGATGTACGCCTCAGGCACAGGTAGCTGCTAGCTAGGATAGGAAAGCTGGGACTATGTGCTGGGTGGTGAGGCTCTGCTCTGCTACACCCACGCAGATGACCAGACCGTTCAGGTCAATGAGTCTAATTGAATTGGCATTATCACTATGTTTCGGATGACCGAAGAAAAAGATGCACATATTTCTGTCTGAATGGTCCCTTGCAGCAAATCCAGCCAAGATTAAACACTGTTGCATTGTTGCTTTATTTTTGTGAACTCTACACAAAATACAGAGTCCAGACATATGAGAAAATGTCTCTAAATGAAGGATCTGGAAATGCCTGTTGGCAAGGCAAATGTTTTGCAGGAGAGCCTGCAGTAACTTCTGCTTGGTGGGAGGACTTTTTTCGTACTCTTAAAATGGAAGGAGAAATGCATAGATCAATTTGTCTGCTTAAATAGAATATAATGGGGAAAGCACATTAGGGTAACCCTTGGAAAATACTTGTCAGCCACCAGCCATTTTCTTCCTTTCCCATCCCTGAATGCTATTGGGTGTTTTTTGATGGTTGCAGCATTCTACTCAGTTGTACCTATACTCAATAAGGAGTTTTGAATTTCCATTAAAACTTTGTCAAAATATAGGCTTTCCATTCCACAATACAGTTCAACCTTTTGAAACGTGCTTTGATCACAGTGCAGTATTAAGTCACAGAGCTATTATTATTATCATGCCATTTCTTAAATGTATATATATATATATTTTGAAATATGAAAATGAAACTTTTCTAGCATTCCACTCAAAATTTTAATGACAAAATATACAGAATACACTGAAAAAAATGAAATCAAAATTTTGTGGCTTAAACAAGTCAAAGTTTCAACACTTTCATATAGAAAATGCTGTTGATGTTGTGTGCCTACAAATATTTTGAGAATTCTTTGAGTCTACTGTCCAGTAGAATGGTCTCCCATCAGAAATATTTTGTATTCATGAAGTTATTCAGAGCAAGCAGTTTCACACGCTCTAATGAGCTGTATGTGAAAACAGAAGACATGCACTTAACCAACAAACAATGTCTTTTTCTCCACCCCATACCGAATAGATTACAAAATAAATTGTGTTATTTGCTTTATTTGTGTCTTTCGGGGACAGTAATATATGGTAAACAATATTAGTGCTTTACATTGACATCTGTCTGTAGAAGAAGGACTCAGAAGTTAGTCTTACCACAGGGTATAAATATGACCTTCTCAAAAAGAGAGTCCCAGACTGTGGCTGAGAATGCCAGGCGTGGGGATGTCCCTGTAGGCCAGCAAGTCTTTGAGAATCTTTTTTTAATGCTCATTGTAAATCCTGAGGATGTACAGAAAACTTCAGTTTCTGTGATGCTTTATAAACCACAGGAATATAGTTAACACATTAATAAAGGGGAGAAAAAAAAAGCCAAACAAACCCTAGGAACAATCCAGTTCCTGTCATCTCTCTTGATTTTTCACTTAGTAGACTTCTTTATGGATTAAAAAACTTTTTTTCTTCTTCTTCTTGTAAAGAGTGTTCATTGAAGCTTGGCCAATAGATGGTATCACCCTTTCCAAAGTCTATGCTATGGGAGGCCTATGGAAGCATATCTGCTCAAGGCATTCATGCAAATTATTACTTACTGCCCTATATGCTCATAAATTAATAGCTTCTCTGTGGATGAAAAACAGAAATTAGACAACCATTAAGGTTGAACAATGTATAAAGAATATTAAATATTAATATATGAAATGAAAAAATATTGCAAGAGATATGAATAGATATGCCAGGAGCATAACAAGCCAAACCTAGGAATGTAAATAATAAAAACATGTTTTCAGCTAGATATTCTGGATGGTTTAGTATTCAAATTAAAGTTTGTTTTCCCATTCAAGAAAAACAAAACAAAAAGTATTTACCGTTGTTGCCTGATTTGCATGAGAGTTCATTTTCCTCCTGTGAACAGAAACGGATCTTTAAGCTGAGGCCAACCAGGATGGAAAGGCCACTTTCTTGACAGTGAGATTTTAAAGGAGCATTTCAGTGAGGTGTGGATAGCAGCTCTGCAAGTTTAAGAACAAGAATACCCCTCTAGAAATTTAAGTGCTATTTGAATGAATAATTGCAAAGCTAGCTTGTGCATTTTAATGACTTGTATCGGCAGGAACTATAAAATTGAAATGGAAATTGCGTGAAGAGTTTACTTAATAGTAGGATAAGGTTGCCTGTTGCTAAAGTATTGCAGCTCACTGCATGGGTCACTTGTCTCTGGCAATGATGACTCTCGTTAGAGCCCCATTGGAGCTACAGGACCTGTCATTTCACATGGTGCAGCAGCTGTAAACAATCAAGTCAAAAAGACCTGATTTCTTTGCGGATCCAAGTTCATTTCTGAAATTCATTACTCTTTGGCTAGCTCCAGCTTATTTCTGCTAATTCTGAATTAAATTCTACTGTTCTGTGTCCCTGTGAGAATTGCTGCAAAGGTGGTCTATATGGGTTTTGACCTTGAACGTAGTTTGATTCAGACAAGGTTCCGCCTCCTGTTAGGTCTTTAGGAGTGACAAGCAAATCCATTATAAATACAGACTCGGTGAAACATTTGACGGTACATGTCCTTCCACCCATAGATTCAATCGTATGCAATCTCATAAAGCCATTATGATATTCATATCTAAGAGTTCAGGCTGGACTCTATCACAGGACACTTTCCAAAAACTCTAGCTCCACTCCAGCCTAAAACCCTAGTGCGAATCCTACCAAGCTACAACAGCACCACACTTTTAAATTGAGTACATAAAATTACATGGACTTCAGTTCAGTTAAGGTCCTGAATCTGGGCACTTCCCATTCTGTGGGCTGTTTTGTGGGATTCATAGGAATGAGAAAACAGTAAGAAGGAATCTGGTATATTTGAAGGAGGCAGAAATTATTTCTCAGGATAGTCCCAAAACAGGACAGGGAATATAGATATCTGAGGATTTCAGACCCACATACTTGATTTAATAAACACACATGCATGCATGCACACACGCATGTTCAAGTAGGACTTACCTCATAGCACACCCTGGTCCAGAAAATTATTAACTGCTAAAGCTTTTGATTAATATCCGTCAAGGAAAAATCCTAACGCGCATCTTAGGAAGGAAAGCTCTTAGCTCTGCCTGCAGTTTGAAAAAATCTGAATCCTGACTGTGTTTCAATGCTGGCAGGAAAATTATTTCAAAATGACTGCTGTATTTCTATAATATATAATAAGCACACAAGGCAAGATAGCAGTCCTTCTAAAGGCACATGGGAGTAAAGTCGAGCTGTCATAGTGCCTGGGGCTGTGTCCAATGTTGAGAAAATCCAAAATAACATTGCGCAACTGTACTATCAGACATAAGGTCAATCAGGTTCATCTCCCTTCATTTTAAAGGAGGTAGCATCTGTTACCCACCTCATGTTTTAGTAAATAGTCTGTTTTTTATGTGACAAGTGCAAACACAGATACAAATTAATGGGAAAAGAAAAGCCCCAATTGTCCATTTGTGTCACATTGCAAACTGCTGGGTAAAAAACAGCCCAGCATCATTTAATCATCCTGTTTTCCCTTTCCTTTTTCACTCATTACATTCATTACTGGTCACAAAAGACTGCTCACAAAACAGCTAGTGATTTTAATTTAATGCATCCTTTCTAAAACCTGCAGGGAAATTAAAGGAGGGAGCAACCTGGAGAGGGCTGGGGAGCAGGAGGGGGAAGTGGGGCTTGGCACATCTGAAGCTTTAAATGATAATAGTCAAACATTTCCCAAATAGATCTGAGCTGACCCTAAACACACTGGGAGGGCTTAACTCATTAGTTTGCAAATTGAGTCAAATTGACACAAGGAGTTTCCTTGCAGTGCCTTTAAATCTCTGATGGAGGCTGCTGAGTGACCTCTCAATCTGACAGGCCAACAGTTGCCAAACCATCTCAATATCACAAAATCCAATAAAACAAAACAGCAAGGCAGATCACCAGGGGCTGGTGCATTTTATTCCCCACGTCATGCAAAAGGTTGTTGCCACCATCTCCACGTAAATTTACAGGCATCATTGGTTTGCAAAGGGATAACTGCACAAGAGAGTCATAACCAACAAATCTAATCAGGACAAGGTGTAATATTTGGGAATACTAATCTAGTACTGCAGAAACCCAGTGGAGCACAGCTCACCAGGGGGGCATCGCTCTAACAAATGGCACCCTTCCAAATTGCTTCATGCTAGCCACTACAGGGGCTTTGCTTTTAGGTTTGCTCTTTAAAGGTTTATTTCCTAAACCAAAACCAACAGAAAGTCTCCACTGACAGCCAAGAGGCTGATGCCTCTAGGGTAAGAACAGAGAAATGTGCACCGTGGGGGAGGCTGACATGGTCTGTATTGGCATGAACACAGCTTGGGATAGGACACAGCTCACTGCAGCTGGAGGAATGGGATTTAGCTCCCCAGCAAGGTGTTCACACCCAAGTGTCTGCCCAGGAGAGAGGCACCTATGCTAGGAGAGCCTAGGGAACTGTTGCTCTGCTCAGATGGAGGTCCCTGCCTCCCTGGGCCCTCAAGCCCTCCAAGCTAGGTCCTCAGACACTGCCACAGCACCTGGCTCCAGCACCCACCTCTGTGACAAGCGTGAGGGTCCAGGCTCTTGGTGGCCTCTTCGGGCAGCAGGTTGTGAAGGATGCCTCACAACAGCAGTGCAGGAGTTCTACTTATTCTGCAAAAATAAAATCACAGTGACCTGAGAGTGGAAGAAAGTACAAATGTCTGAAAGGGCTGCTTAAATGTTAGTTTATTAAGGCACATTTGTCCAAAGCATACAGAATAAAAGTCCTCCAACACACTACTGTATGCAAACAGTGCAGAATGGAAGCAGACTAGTTGTAGCTAGACAACGTTTTCCTTCCTTAGGATGTAGTCCAAAGTCTATTGGACTTGACTTCCAAGTCAGTTGGCTTGGAAATTGGTTTTAGTGCTTTTTCTCATTCAAAGTGCAGTTCTGGTATTTTATTCAAGGCTCTCCAAAATATTTTGTCTGTATTCTCACACCTTCTACTCCCTTCTGCCAGGAACGTGTCTTCTGGGATGCCTCAGTCAAGTAACTCATGAGTTACCAGTTACAGAGTGATGCTCACTTGTAGCCATAATCGGGGAACGAAGGCAAACAGCCTTGGCAGACCAATTAAGCCATGCAGCTTTTTTGACAGACCATTTCCTAAAGTGCAGCCTGTTAAACAAAGAAAAAACAAACAAACAAACAAACAAACAAACAACAAAAAAAAAAAACCACGTACTTAGAAATATTTCTCTGTATCCTAGCACTAAGATTTTGGATACAGAAACTAACTACTGCCAGCTTGCTAAAGTGTGAATGTGCCTCAAAGCTGGCTCGTTTTAATTGCTCTTTTCCCCGCAGTAAATTCTCCTTCTCTAGGTTGGCAGTTTACCCCTCATTTATTTGCTGAAGAGGAAACTCTGTCACATGTATCCCACGGTAAGAATTTGTGCACTGGCAGCCTTGGTGGGGTGGCTGACTCAAGCTAAGTAAATGTCTTCTCCCTCACCATGACTCAGTTGTGTGGCTATCCCATAAACCTAGGAAATTTAAAAAATAGGGGCAGCTGGCTAGGTCTAATAAAGGACAACAAGTCAGCACTTTTGTGCCTAAGTGCTTGCCCAGTGTGGCGAGCAGGGCTCACGAGTCGGACAGCTCAGCTCAGCACCACAGCTGCATCCACCAGCGGGCACCCATTTTCTGGTGGTAGCTTGGTATTGCCCAGTGGGTGACCACAAACCATTCCTCTGGTGCTGTCAGCTCTGTCCCCTTTAGCTAACTCAACAATTTACCTACCAGAGCTATTCTGCAGTGCAACCCGGTTTTGTTATCCTGGCTTGAAATCTCGTTTCCTTGAATTTTTATTTTTTGATAAGTATCTGGTCAAAATTTTCCTTTTTTGATGAAAAAAAGGAGAAAAATAGTGAGGGAAATCCATAGGAAATAACATGTTTAACACTTCAGTCTTCTCTGCGTCATCGCTTATTTGCTCTTCTTTGCCTTTTGCTAATGGGCGCTATACTTCGCTTTATTCTCCTTTTATTTCTATTGTGTTGAAGAATCTCTTTAGTCGCCTCTTATGTCCCTTGCTAATTGAAATGCATTTTGTGTCTTAGCTTCTCTGATTTTATCTGTCATATAACCCTCGGTTTGGTGGGAGAATTTTAACGAGGGGGTTTCCAAGAGGCTTTGCAGCTTCTGCTGCCAATGCAGCAAACCATTGTGTTGTAAACACATCCCGGGCTGCCTGACGATTGTGGGTTATTGTGTTCCTCATACTAATGACCCTCTATAGGGAGAGAGTGTGCAGAAACGTTGTGAAAACCTTGTCTTCCCTTTCTGTGTTTTGTTATTTTTTTGTTTCATCCTTGCACCCTCAGTGCCCGGCTTTTCGGTGCTCCCCGGCATCGCATGCGTTGCAGGGCCCTTTTTGTCTGCCTGCTGTTTCGTGGTGAATGCAGTGTCAGCTTTCTTAACCTCCCTGCCTGCTGAAACACCTGAGGCCCCCTCTCACACTTGTTGCTCTTTTCTGCTCGGTTCCCACTGCTCCGATACCCGCCTTGTGAGACAGCACCTGGTATAAACACACGTTTTCAGGTGTGGTCTCCTGCTTTTCCAGATGCTGCCAGGCAAGAGCTTATTTCCAAGTTCAAAACTGCTCAGCTCAAGCCCTGGCTCATGTTCAGTGGCACTGCAGCTTCGTCAGGACCCTCACCCTGGTCGTCCAGGAGAAACCCTCCTGCCTATGCACAGTCCCAGTCACCATTTGCTTCAGCGAGGTGCCCTCTGCACGCACTTGCTTCTCCATTTGCCTTTTTCGACTCCAGGCGTTTTAGGACAAGAACTATTCACCAGGTCTTCCTGCAATAGCATCCCTCGCATTAGGGCCGCTGCTATATGATGTATAATAACAATTGTTAATCTGCTGAGTGCCTGCACTAGAAGTGCTGCCTTGCTTCCGCGGCTGGGAGAAGCTCTCTCGGTGTTTGAAAACCCACTTCTCCACACGGATGAAATGAGACCTGCGGGAAGAAGCTTTTGTATGAGCTTTTAAAATTTTAGACCTCTGAGAGGAACAAAGGGCCTGGCCCTGAACTCTCTCTGTGTGAGATAACCCCCCACTAATTTGACAAAAGATTAACCCTTATCAAGGACGCCGAACAAAACCCCATCCAGCTTTTAATGGCTGCATCGGCCCCCGGCAGCATCGCACAGCCCCCAGGCTGCCTGAGCCATGGCCCCGTGCCATCCCCAGGAAGGATCTGGCCTCTTCTCCCTCCCTGCCATCCCTCCCTTGGTCCCCCACCAGGGCAGAGGGACACCAAGGTAAGTCTGTGCCTGGAGGCCTGGTCTGACACAGGATGGATGTGACAAGAGCAGTGGCCAGGAACATTTGTGGCTCCTCACCCAGATGGTGAGGCTCCGGAGCGCATGGCTTTGCTTCCTGCTTCGATGGAGAGACATGAACGTCGTTGAGAATTTGAGTTGTGGGGTTTGGTTCACAGCTGTTGCTATCTCTGCCAAACAAAACGTCCCGCTGAGGTAAAATGCCCTGCCTGGAATGGCAGGAATACCTCGTTTTCAATTGTTTTACACACAGGAGAGTGGAAAGTGGGAATGTAACGTGCAAGAACAGCTTCTGCCTTTCATTGTTTGTGACAGGTATTTTAGAATAAACAAAACTTACAAGAAAAAAACTGTACACATTTAATATCTGTTATCTCTTTTCTAATCCTCTAAATCCATTAATTTACTCCAAAGTTGTTTAAATTGTTATCAACCTATTTTGAGGGCTCTACATCTTAATCACAACTATATGACAAATATTTGATGATATAGTATGTATTTGGCAAATACTTGGGACTCAAGTGATAATACCAAAATAGAGGTTTCATATGATTACAGAGACTAAGGGATTAAAAATTAGATTTAAATGGGTCCAAGGGGCAAATTCAAAGACTTCAAACATCTTAAAAACAAGATGCCATGGTTTGAAAAAAAGAGATTTCTAAAATGAGTTTGCTGGTGATCTCTCCTCCAGAAAAATTCTATCACTTCATCAAGCTTATTTATTTATTTTAACTGCCTTTGAAGCTCTTTTATTTTAAGAAAAAAAATGAGTTCAACTGCATACATTGCACAAGGGGAAAAATAACACCCATGTAAAACCTCAGTGGGAATTTTCTCTTTTTCTGTTTCATGAGGAGTAGACATTTCCTCAGAGCTGCTTTTGAGTTTGTGGTAAATTGAACCTCTAGATAAGTCCTTCTGAGAGGGAATTAAATGCTGAGAAGTGACATGTAGTCACGGAGCAGGGGGCTGATCCTCAGACTGAGGCAGTGGACTTGAGTGTGAGGTGGTGCATCCACACAGTGGCTGGCTAGCTCAATGGTTCATCCCAATGGACACCTGGGGCTCCGTGTGGTTGCCCACACACATATGGGTAGTGCCATCACAACTATCTGGCACCTACAACATGTGCCATGGGTATGTGGGACCTACGGGAGTCCAGTGACCCTGTGTAGCCTCAGGGGGCCAGCTGGTAACACTTTTGAGTTACAGACTTGACCTCCCCTCAGCAGGGCTCATCAGGATAAAGCACCATGCTGGTATGACCACACCACTGCCTCCTCCAGAGCCTCTCCTCCAGAGCCTCTCCTCCTGGAGCTGGCTTGAACAGCACTGCACCATGCTGAAGGCTGCATGATCCCTATGGATGCACAAGGGTGGGAAACTGTGCCTGGCTAGCATATCTCCTCCTCTTCTCCCTTTTCTCCAGGATGAAATAAGGTTGGGTCTGAATGTGTGAATGTGTGGGATGCTTATTATCTCCAAGAGCTATTGAGCACATTTAGGATCAGGTTCTGCAACAGTTTTAAGTACTTTTTTTTTTTTTTTTTTTTTTTTTTTCTAATCCCAAGTTAGTTTTCGCTTAGTTTTGTGCCTGGAGCTAGCTTGCTGGGGGTTCAGATGAGCGTTGGTGCCAGAAGCGGGGAGGGGAAAGGAATGCACAGCCCAGGGTGGGGAGAAAAGGTGGATCAGGTTTTCCTGAGCCACCCTGGAACAGCACCCCCCGAGGATGAGGGGTGCAAAACATCCTCCAGAAACTTTAGCATTATAGATAATGGAGACCAAAAGCATGAATTTTTCCTCCCACCACGTTTTATTTTGGTCGTAAAATAGAGCCCATGTCCAAACATAGCAAGCTGTGGTGCAAGCTCCATTGTTCCTTTCCTACAATGGATCCCACTTGAGGAGAAAATGCCATGAAAACCTGGTGAGGTGTATGGGCAGAGAGCACCACCTCCTTATTCCTTCAGGAGGAAGGTTAGCAGTTGAACAGCAGCAAAAACCATGCCAGGGCACTTTGGGCAGGAGATACTGGGAGGCCAGTGTGAGAGGGGAGGATTAATGATGGCGATGCTAAGCATGCTGGTGATGCCTGCTCTTCCTCCTTGCTGCACGTTTGACTGTGCTTTAGCTTAACTCTCATGGATCCATGGGAAATCCTATAGAGAGGCAGGGGAATCTCAGGAGAGGGATTAGTACCACAGCTGGTTGAGTGCATTTCCAGATGGGTTTCTGCTTGGACTAGAGGGGAGTATGGGCTGCCCACTTGAGCCAGCCCTTCCTACCATGTGCTTTTCCTCTCCCAAACCCTGGTGACACAGTTATCACTTGACAAGATTTATGCACTGGGTGGCTACTGCTCACTAGGGCTGTTGGTGGGGTTTTTCTATGCTTTCTTGCTTTGCTCTCCCTGCACAACACCTGGAAACAGAGAGTTGTCACGTAACACCAAGAACACAAGAAATACCGCTGCCTTTAGATGAAATACCACTTAGTACAACAGTCATCTGAAAGGGGATATTTAAATTACATTTATCAGCAAAAGGGGAAAACCAGTTTTTGTTGGGTGTGTGCTCTGAATGGGAAAGTCAGGGGTTTAAGGATTCGAGAAGCTCTTTTGTTAATGTTTTGGCTGATGTGTGGAATACTACAAAAAAGAAAACTCTCATGAGCAAGACAGACTTTGGCTTTCACTCCTGCTCACACATCTTCCATCATCTCCAAACAAACTCAGCTCAGGTGTCTTGGGCTACTCTAAACTTCAGAGGCAAAGTTTAAGAAACAAGATGAATTCAAAAGAGTTTGTGTTGTCAGCTACAAGAGTAAAAAAATGTTATCGGCTGTTTAAGCACTGCTGACTAATGTATATTCAAAAGCAAATCAACACAGTCTCACCCACTCTTCAAGCATCAAGGAAACCAGATGAGACCAGTGTCTCAGAGATATGGTGTCAAAAGATTTTTTTTAGACGGTGGATGGAAGGGGGGAATCGCATTAAAATGTAATGTTTGTCAATGGCAGCGATAAAAAAAGAAAACTTCCCCAGCCATTGCTGGCTGCTGCATGCAGCAATCTGAATACATTGGTAATGTGAGGGACTGATTAGTCCTGTAAGGCTGCCTACAGGTTAGCAGGCCTCATTTCAAATCTCTGACAGCAATATGTGTCGTTTCATGCTTCATCCTCATTCCCCATGTTCAACACAAACCGGGGTCACTCTATATATGGAAATCACTGTCTTCAGGGCAAAAAAATTAAAAAAGGTGAGATTGCCGCTTTAACCTCACTGGCCTCAGAAAATATGTTTTAGTCTGATACATTATACTAGTAGGAATTATTTATCAAGAAGATACAAGCTTGATATTTCAGAAATAATGAGATGTTCTGGTTTTGCAGCTGAAATTTTATGGTCCAGAGAGCATCAGCTATGAATCCAGAGAATGAAGTAAACTTGCAATGAATGATACACAGTATGCAGCTGAAGTAAAATGGCTGTGCAAAGGGTAATATGAAAGTTATAACACAGTGCAAAGCTCACTACGTCTGAAGTGCCTTTGTTGCAAAACAGAGATGGGAGTTTCGAAGATGGTGCAGGCATGAGGTGCTCACAGCATTTGCTGAGGGAAGTTTGGCCTGGGGAAGGAGTTGCCCGATGAGAAGCTTTAGTCTTTACCCCTCAAATCCTGCAGCTTATGAAAACTACTGATGAATTTGTGTCAAGATAATTTGGTAGCAGAAAGGCAAAGTTCAAATACTTGGTGTGGAGAGATCAGTAAGGCTGTAGCAAAGGCTTGGGGTTCTCTCAAAATACAGGACAGATTTTCTATCCTACCTTCATTTAGCTGGAAAAAAAGCAGGCATATAAATCTGTAACTGTGGTTTTGTATTTCTGTTTCCTAGCAAATATCAGTGATTTGGATGAGATGGTGAGGGAGCTATGTCTGAGCTCAATATACTTCTGTCTGATTTTGCTTTCTTGCTTTCTTGTCTAAGAGAATAATCTGAGTGAGGAAGTTCTGTTTGGTCCTTGATTAGTCTTGGGTTAGGGTTCAGCAGAAGTATTTAAATGTCAGACACAGAACTGTTTGCTGCATGAATAATACTGTCCAAAGTAATTAATTCATTTGACACAGCTTGTGGGGATTATAAACTTCATGTGACCTAAACTGGACATGAAAGCAACCACGAGGAACCATAGCCAGCTCCTACTGCTGCTGACACCCCTAGAAGGCCTATGTGCAGGTGGTTTGTGGCTGTTACAGATACCAGGGCTCAGAGAACGGAATCACCTGCTGGCCATGGAGTCCTGCCCTTGTACCCCAGCCCTTTCGCGCACCTTCTACCCTTTCAACTGGAAGAGGCAGGGTTCAGTTTATCATCTCATTTTTAGCAATTTGCAACCTGTAAAATTACTAAACTAACAAATAAAGCAAACAAACAACAGCAGAAAAAAAATAGTTTTGTAGGATGAGACCTACCACCAGTGCTAGGGAGCTATATGTGAACAATGAGAAGGGTTATCATGCCCCAAATTTGGACCACTGCAAACTGCAGCCCCGTGACCTTAGAAAGAAGCAGAGTGAATAGCTCCTCTCTTCCTTTCCCCATTACAGGCAGCTCAAGATAATTTCCAAACAGCTCTTGGGTGCAGGAAAATGCTGTTCCTTCCCCTGGAGATGGGGAGCAGATCCATCTCTGAACACCTGCCTGGAGCTCTCTTGGCACCCAGCATTTTGGGGCTCCTGAATCTGCCCTGCATGTGTTGGTGGACACCCTGGAGCATTGCTACTCATGCAGCACAGCCCCCTCCAAATGGTAGTATGTCTCCCGAGTTTCAGGGTGAGCTTCACCTTATGCTGAAGGGGAAGGGATGGTGAGGAGAGGATGGTGATGATGAGGAGGGCAAGCATCAGTGTTGCCTAAACCCCAGTCTTCATCTAGATTGCTATCAGCAGTTACCAATAAGAGACAGATTAGTGAGACGGAACCAGCTAAGAAAGGAACAATAAACCCAATATTTTATGTTGTTTGTGCTGCAAAATGTGTTCAGCCTGTCAATTTTAACTGGCTTAACCCCCCAGGAAGACTCCCATTTGCTGACACAGGACAGGCCTGTGACACAGTGCTGACAGCGAGCTGGCACTCAGATGCATAAAAGCAATGGTGTCATTTTGGGCACCATGAAGTGTCCTAGCTGGCCTCCAGCTGTGTCTCCAGAAGGGCGTGGGTCTCCTTTTAGTCCTGTGCTATCTCCTCCAGCCCATGCAGAAATGTGGGATACTCGGGGCATTTCTCATGCACTGAATTCTTCGCTGGAGAAAGCGTATGTTAGCCTGTGGTTAACCCTCTTATATTTTCAGGCATTTTTATTCAATGCAAATTTTTAGTCGTTCTTAATTCTGTGCAAAGATCGTAAGACTGCACACAATAGAGCCAGGACAATGTAAACGTGAAACAGTATTTTAAGTTGCTTATCTGTTGTCCACATCCTGCACAAACCTGCTCTAGTGATACAGCCGTCTGTGTTCAGACCAGCTAGGAGTGGCAGACCATCCCCACATGCATTCCTGGGCTCTGGGATGACAGATCTGGAAGCATCTGTACTCCTGTCTTTGGACCCACTCAAAATCTATAGTGTCTCCAAGCCCTGTTCCTCTTCACAGAACCCCCAAAATCAGGCTGGGCAGGTCTGGATATGCAGGGGTGGTTTTCTGAGAGGGATGAGTGTTTTGATACCGAGATCTTTCCAAAAATGAACACTTTATAAAAATCTTATTGCAATACATGTGTCGCCAAAGGGACACCGCTCCTTTGAGCTGTTCTGGAATTTCTTCTCATATGCATTGAGCTTGGTCTGGGAGGTACTAGTGCATAGTGAGAGAGAACAGAGCTTAGTCTAGTGATGAATTATTCTAAAGCACATTTCAAAGTTGCTTCATCCTTTTGAATGACCTAAATCAGCATAACATACAGATCAAGATGTACATCTCCACATTTCCACCTCTGATGAAGTAACAGCAAGAGGCAGTGTAAACCTTAGATAAATACTGAAACTGTAAGTAAATCTAAAAGGTGGATTAATTAATACAATTTATGAAGAACCTGCATCTCTTCTCATTCAGTGACTACAAGAAGACCTGTTTTATCCTGCATAAATAAATGTGTTTAATAGCTGGCCAATATAATTCAGCACAGGGTAGTTTATTGTGGAGGACAATTAACTGTACACTTTTAAATCAGAGCAAAGCGCAGCATCAACCATCAGCTGTTCCAGCTTTGGAAAGAGGTTTTGTTACTGCTCTGACTTGCACAGGAATAACTTCTTTGAAGAATGGGTGCTCTTCTCAAAGAAGGGTTTAAAGTTTGTGGGTGACTTGGGCATGAATGACCTGATAAAAAGTACACTAACATGACAATAATAAAGCATTTATTTTCCTGGACCCACTGCTGGATTTTTTTACTTCTAAAAGTGTGACCTCAGCCCACAGGTGGAAACATTTCCTGAGCAACCTGATATAAATTGGGCACTTCATCTCTGCATCACCTGTGATTGTATATAGAGCTGGATTGCTGGGGATGGAATGAAGGAGTGAGAGTAAGTACTTGAAATAAATCTCTCTGATTCAAATTCATCTCGACTCATTTTACTCACCTGACAAATCACCTAAGTCACGTAGCCAAATGCCATGGTTTTTTTTTTTTTTGTCGTTTGTTTGTTTGTTTGTTTTAAACAGCTGAAGGGGAGTAGGAGAGATTTCCAGAGAGAGGATTCAGCCTGCTTAGCATCCTAG
Organism: Oxyura jamaicensis; assembly: GCF_011077185.1. NCBI lineage: Eukaryota > Metazoa > Chordata > Aves > Anseriformes > Anatidae > Oxyura > Oxyura jamaicensis. Next base: position 151,204,316 of record NC_048893.1, read on the forward strand.
CCTAGCTATCTCAACTTGGTGCATGAGCTTAAGTGATGTGAACTTGGGTCTCCTCCATTCCCAGCCTGACTTGCCGTTGTAGTTTAACCCAGCAAGCAGCTAAGCAGCACAAAGCTCTTTGCTCACTCCCTAACCCCGTAAGATGAGGGAGAGAATCAAAAAAAGGGTAAAACTTGTGGGTTGAGATAAAGACAGTTTAATAGGACAGAAAATGAAGGGAATAATGCACAATGCAATTGCTCAACACCCTCTGACCAATGCTGAGCCCAACCCTAAGCAGTAGCAGCTGCCCTATTGCCAGTCAACTTCTCTGGTTTATTTTTCAGCATGACACCACGAGGCATGGGACATCCCTCTGGCCAGCCTGGGCCAGCTGTCCTGGCTGCGTCCCCTCCCAGCTCCTTGTGCACCCCATTCTCTGACTCAATGTTTTCCAGGGTGCCATGTTGCCATAAGACTTGCTTTCCAAGGCCCAGGATAGTGTTCCAGGAGGTGGCATAGAGCACAGGATATGTTTTCAGACATTTGGTGTTTGCTTCCACCACTGTAAGCACATAGCACAGTACAGAGATAGAGCACTGGCCACTTTTCTCATTCAGCAATATCTAAAGCCAGATGGATGGCCTTCACTTCTGCAAATTGTCTCAATTCACCCTCTCCTTCCTCAGTTTCTGCAACTTGTCATGTAGGACTCTATATAGCAGCCTTAAATCCTCTGATGCTTTCCCACAATACGACAGGGCCATCAGTGAACAGGGCATATTGCTTCTCTTTTTCTGGCAGTTTATTATACAGTGGAGTGGGGCCTCATCAGCATGCCAGTCTGGCCAGTCTGTGACCAATTCCAAGATTCTTGGGTGACTGGGCTTTCCTATGTGAGCCCATTGTGTGATCTGTATGACCCACTTACTCCACGTAGCACCAGCTGCATTATGTGTAGAGAGGACCCTCTCTTTGGACATCCAGCCCAGCACCATCAGTCAGGGTGCCAGGAGGAGCTGTGCTTCATTACCAAACTCTTCTGAAGCAGCTTGAACACCTTCATATGCTGCCTATATCTCTTTTCCAGTTGGAGCGTGGTGAGCCTTGGATCCTCTGTATCCCTGACTCCAAAACCCTAGGGGTCAGCCTCAAATTTCCCTGGGCTCATTCTGCCAGAGGCTCCAGGTGGGCCCATTCCCCTGGGCTGTGGTGCAGAGCACATTTTTTTACATTTTGTCCTGCTCGAACTGGCCCAAGGGCTATTGCATGGGCTATATCCTGTTTAACTTGTTCAAAGGCTTGCTGTTGCTCAGGGCCCCATTTGAAATTGTTCTTCCTCTGGGCCACCTGACAGAGAGGGCTTAGTGTCAGACTGTAATTTGGAATGTGTGTTCTCCACAAACCTTCAATGCCTAAGACAGTTTGTTTCGTTTTTGCTAGCTGGTGGAGACATAGCTGTTATTTTGTTGATCATTCCCCCATGGGATCTGACAACATCCATCTTCCCATTTTATTCCTGAAATCTAGATCTCCTGTGCAGGTCCCTTGACTTTATTTTGTTTTATGGCAAAACCAGCTTTAAGAGGGATTTGGACTATTTTCTACCCTTTCTCAAAAACTTCTGCTATGTTACCCCATACAACAATGTCATCAGCGTATGTTCAGGAGCTTCCCCCTGTTCCAGTGCAGACAAAAGGCAGGGCTGTGTTTCCACCCCAGGAGTAGATTCCAGGTATACAGGACGCTTCTCCAAGTGAAAGCAAAGTGTGGCCTGCATGCTGCTGCCAAAGGGATGGAGAAAAATGCATTAGCAGTATCAGTTGTGGCATGCCACTTGTCTGCCTTTGACTCCAGTTCGTACTGAAGTTCTAGCACGTCCAGCACTGCCACACTCAGTGGTGGCGTGACTTCCTTCAGGCCACAATAGTCCACCACACTCCGTTAGACTTTTGTACTGGCCATGTGGGATTATTAAAGAGTGAGCAAGTCTTCCAGCTGACAAATCAGCTTATGGATGGGAATCAGGGAGTCTCGGCTGGTGTGATATTGCTACCAGGGCACTGCCCTGGTAGCGATTGGCACCTGCTGTTCTTCATCCCTCAGCAACCCCATGCAGAAGGCCCCTCTGAGAGACCTGGCAAGGTAGACAGCTGTTTAATTTCCTCTGTCTCTAAGGCAGCTATGCCAAAAGCTCACCAGTGACCTTTTGGGTCCTTGAAGTACTCTGTCCTAAGCTAGTCTATGTCAAGGATGTATGGAGCCTAAGGGCCAGTTATAATGGGGTCCTTTTGCCACTCATTTCCAGTTAAGCTCACTTCCAATACAGAATAACAGAATCACAGAATCACAGAATCACAGAATTTCTAGGTTGGAAGAGACCTCAAGATCATCGAGTCCAACCTCTAACCTAACACTAACAGTCCCCACTAAACCATATCCCTAAGCTCTACATCTAAACGTCTTTTGAAGACTTCCAGGGATGGTGACTCCACCACCTCCCTGGGCAGCCTGTTCCAATGCCTCACAACCCTTTCAGTAAAGAAGCTCTTCCTAACATCTAACCTAAAACTCCCCTGGCGCAACTTTAGCCCATTCCCCCTCGTCCTGTCACCAGGCACGTGGGAGAACAGGCCAACCCCCACCTCTCTACAGCCTCCTTTAAGGTATCTGTAGAGAGCTTGGGATCACACTGTCACTCCAGAAATACAGGGGGGTTCTGCCCCTTTGTAGCTTGATGGCATCAGGGTGCCTGTGCCCCTGTGTCCACTAGAACTTTGTACTCCTGTGGGTATGGGGAGCCAGGTCATTGAATCCACACAGTCCAATAAACCCTGTTGTCCCTTTCCTCCAGTATTTCCAGCTGGAGGCAGGGCCCCTCTTTCCTGGTCATAGTCTTTGTAACTCACTTCTTGTAAATGCAACTCAGATGTCCCTTTATTAAGATCAGAGGTAAGATTAAAGCCCTTCTATTCTGTCTGGGGAATGGCCGACTGGAAAATGGAGCAGCCATCTCCCTGGAAGAGATCCTTTTTTGTGATTGTTTTTCCTTACAACTCATGTACCTGTGCCTTTAGTGTCAAGGTAGATCTTCCATCCCATTTTCTCATGTCCTCTTCGTGGTCATGCAGCTAGAACCACAGGGTGGCTCATGGTGTGTATAGCCTCTCTCTTGACACTTTTTCCTAACAGCTGAGATTTAATAGTCTGGATGGATAGGGAGCGGGACATGTCCTCTTTGAATTGCTGGAACTCTTGGGACATTTTCTTCACAACTGAGATGCCTGTAGGGAAGAAGAGAGACTTAGTACTGCCAGATTTGGCCAGACAATTCATCCACCATTTGTCCCTCTCTGTCTTTCCAGGCCATTACTGCCACTGAATTGGTGTACAGGGATGGTGCACTCCATGCAAACTTCTGTCGCGTGGGTTGTGTGCACTTGATTTCATCTGGGTCTTTGGATAACAGGTTCCTGTCCAGATCACTATAAACCACCTCCAGCACAGCTAATTCCCTCAGGTACTGGATACCCCTCTCCGTGGTAGTCCGCTTGCCTGGTTGAGACACAAGATCTTCCTTGAAGGGATATAATTTCTTCATGTCTGACTAGAGATGCCTCCAGAAGGTGAAGATCTGTGTTTCTTTTCCAATAGCTTTGTCAATGCCCCTTCCCAAGTGGGGGATCCCAGCCGCCTGGCTTCCCTGAAATCTAATTCCAAGCTACTGGCCCCACTCTCCCAGCACCAGAACAGCCAGGTGACAATGTGCTCACCTGAATGAAGGATGAAATCTTTTTCATATCTTGTAGCTCATCCAGGGTTAGGGATCATGTGGGTACAGCCTTGTTTATGAGTTCTGCCTCTTCTCCTGTACCAATGATGGCCCTCCTTTGGAGTAGCCTGTCTTGTCCACTTGTTCCTCCTTCCCCTTCTTAGCAGGAGTTTCTTTCCTTACTAAACGAGCTGACTGTTGCATTCATTTTTATTTCTTGTGTACAGGGGTAACTGATACCAGCACAAGTTGGTTCTCTGGCCCAGCTGCAGGGCCTGTCCCCACAAGGCTCCAGGGGTGTTGCAGTGGCTGCAGTGCCTGTCGCGGGGGCTGCAGTGGCTGCGGTGCCTGTTGTGTTGTCGTCACATCCAGAGACCTTCTCTTCTCCTTCAGGGTGCTGATTACTGTTGATCAGGGCTCGGTAGGCATGGGCCAGGCCCCAGCATGTTGCAATGATTCGTGTCTCTCTGGAACTGCCAGGGTGACAGCATACTTTTTTTTTTTTTTCTAAATATTATAATAGTTTTTTCATTTTTCTGTGCTTGTTCAGAGGTGAAGTTCCAACAAATGGAGATGCCCACTGTCCTAGGTACTTGCCCATACTATTGCACACACCCTGCCACTCATAACTGTCCTGCCTCGGGGCAGATCTCTGAGTGACATTCTTAAGCAGTTGTTTAACCTTAAACAAAACCTGAAACACATTCAGGAGACTTAGCAATAGGAACACACTGGTTTGAATATCCCAAGGATATTCAAAATTCTCAAGAGCTATTGTGACTAGCCTGGAGGAGAAGGGGAAGGTGAACAAGAACAGAAAGGTGAAGGAGCAGCTGTCCTGCTTCTGTCCCCTCCCAGCTCCTGGTGCAGCCCCTGCTTCCTTGGCTTAGTGTGAGCACTGCTCTGCAACATCTAAAACATCAGTGTGTTATCAGCATTATTCTCTTCCAAAATTGAAAGCACAACACCATTACCAACTATGGGAAGAAAATTAACTCTACCCCAGCCAAAACCAGGACAATTGCCATCTATGACCATGGTATTAGAGGGACCAGACCTGTTTGTTTTACCTGAGTACTCTGCTCATTCTTCAAGCATGTCCAGCACTGAGCAATGCAGGGTGAAACCACCTGTAAGTGCAGTAACCAACAGACTAAAAAAATAAATTGCTTAGTATTATGGTCGTGGTCTTGTACAGCTACAGTACAATGCACTGTACTGCACTGTACAGCTACAGTACAATGCACTGTACTGCACTGTACAGCTACAGTACAGTACATTGGCAATGTTCTTATTGCTGGTTAGTATGATGGGATTTTGCACCAACAGTTGACACAACCAAGCACAACCAAAGTTGATTTTGACACTGAAAAAAGAAGAAAAACAAAAAACAATGTGCAAAATCATGGCAAGAAAAATGGAAAAGAGATGAAGAGTTCATCTGAAGGTGATTGAATGTTAAGAGCTGTTTGTTGTTCTTTGGATTAGACTTGTGCATTAGTTAATATGACTGATTTTCCTTCTTTACATTTTCCTCTTATTTTGAGTCCTGATTATGTGCAACATTTCTGCAGAAAAAAATGCATTTGTGAAATGCTGATTTTCTGCAATTAGCTTCTGATTTTTCAAATTTGTCCTTCACTCCAAGGCTTTTGAGCCTCCATCAAGCAGCATTTTTGAGAGACTATGGGAAAAAAAATCCTTACAAAACAAAAACAGTATTTTCAGAATTCCACTCTACTGCTTTCAGACTATTTCCATCAACCCTCTTATTCATTTTGATTTATTTCCATCCATAAGCAGACTAACGCTTTTCTATGCTTTTATTGTTCTTCAAGAATAGGCCTTCTATTGGAGAAAAATAATGTCTCTACGACCACCACTTTGCTCAATGCAGATCTTCATTAATCTGCAGCCACAGTACAGGCTTTTAGCAGCAAGCACTTTTGATGGGAATTGAATTTGATACTGCATTATGGTTGTAGGGCTTCTCACAATAGACTGTGTTCTTTTCTGTGTCTGTGCACAATCAGAGAGACCCAATTAAATAATTTGGTGCAATAATGGAGAACAAAAGAGTATGAGGGCTTAAAGTGAGGGCTTCAGCATTTGTATTCTCCCTTTTCTGTATCATGTTAATTAATTTGCCTGAAAACCAAAAGAAAGAACATAATGTGAAAAGCATAGCTCATCTACAACATGGAGGCACTTTAAATGCAGATACCATACCAAATCAACATGTAACAAAGGAACATTCTTTGCATTTCCATAAGAAAAAATAAAATAAAATAAAGTTGCCAGCTAATGTTGAGTGGTCCTGGTTGTGGCCACTGGGAATAACGGTGGCTATTGGGGAAAGAAAGTATTACAGGCAGGATAATACTTTGTGTGCCTGTGGTAACATCTACAAACAAATATGCAGTTTTGAAGTCTAATTGGTGTGTAGAAAATGACTGGACTCAACAGCAACAGAGAGCTCAACCATTCTGGGCCTTTAATGTGTGTTTTATCTTCTGGGCTAGAATGTAGTCTATTTTTCTAGTAAAACAGCTCAAAGCAGACCCTTCCAGAGAAATCCAGTTCCTGCTCCTCTATCTGATGTGGAAATCCCAGCCTTATTTCAATGGGCATTGGGATAGTCACTGATCCACCATTGCTCCAGTCTACAACTGAGTTTGTTCTGGAAAAAAAAAAAAAAAAAAAAAAAAAACATTTACCCTCTAAAGAAACAAATACTCTGGTCCAGTAGTCGTGCAGTCCTTATTCTCTCCTTGGAGCTTGGAAGCTGAGGTCAGTGAGTTGAGGTTGTTTGCAGTTTGGATGGCAGAAGCTATGCTGCATTCAGCAGTGATATCTCCTCTGTAACCTCCCTGTAAAGGTGAGCTTTCTAAGTGGAGCTGCTGAGATCCATAAAACTGCCAGTTACACATTTTTTTTTTCCTGTAATAAATCATTTAAGCTGCTAATTGTTTGCACTCCTAAAAGATGCAAACCTGAGGATTATTCTATTTTCTCTTGTTCGTTAGCAAGTGGAAGAAGAATGTTTGCAGGGATGTGATCTGAGTGGTTTCGTTATGATTATCTGTTAAATACTAATTTAAGGATATTAGGGAGAACAAAATACCTAAAGGATCTGAATCTTATTTCACAGTTGTATTAATAAAAAGCATCCATGTCTGGGTGGAAATATGATTGTAAATTGTGACTTCAATCCAGTTCAGAAATTTACACAACAATGTCTTTTTAAAATAGGAAGAGATAATGTCTAAGCTAGCTCCACCTAACTTCTTTCTAGTTGGAAATGCCGGAAAACTTCCCCACACAGCCCTGTTGTGTCCCCCTGCCTCCACAAAAAGACTGTTTAAATTTGGTCTTGAGCTATACAGCAGCTTCATAACCGCAGCTGTCAGGGGATCACACGTCACCTATCCTTTTAAAAGTACAGAAAATGATCGCCACATCACCTCTCATCAAGGTGTATTGCATACCTTTGTTGCCACGGTGCCGCACTCCCTGGTAGAGATGTCTTTTTATATCAGCATTCCTCCTGAATATGACTTGTGTTGACAAGTTACTAGAATGAAACCTGGGTGGGAGGATCTGTAGGTATCACAAATGGATAAGATATTTGCGGCTTTTAATCATTGCAATTATCTGTGCATTTCCAAACAACTTTTTTTTTTTTTTTTTTTTTTTTTTTTTTAGAAGCTAGGGGTCTTATCTTCCTCCCTTCTCCTTATAATTATTAAATTTATCACAGCAACAGTGTGTTGCATTGTTAGTTATCATTCGTTCTTGGGATCCACTTTCCTGCCATGTTCTGGGACATCACTACCAACAATGCTGGATAAACTACAGCAGGGCGGCTGCAGCCCCACTTATCAGCCTGTTCGGTAATATGTGTGAGCTATCACGATAAGTGCTACTCATTTTGGTAGGTCTTCAGCCCATAATTAAAATATATGAGGCTTAAAGTTGTTATGTTTCTACTTCCAGTGTGGGGACATGAAAACACAAATGTTCTCCTTGGATCCTAGCAAGTTACTTCTGATCCCCACCCCACCAAAAAAAAAAAAAAAAAAAAAAAAAAAAGGCATTTCTTCATATTCTCAGTTAATTCAGTCTAAAAGTGTCACACTTATTCAGCAGCAGTTAAAATAGGCTGTGATGAGAGCATGACAATTTCCAGCTAAACTAGAGGATAATTAGAAATGCCCCGTAGCAGGCAAGTCAGTGCTTCAATTTATTTGCTGTTTATTACCAAGTCCCTGCCCCTTGGGTGTAATGACTGTAAAGCAGCACCTGCAGCTTCCCAGTGTTTGATTTAGTGCTGTAAATGGTGCTCAGAGAGTAGATTAAGCTGGAATGTGATCAAACCTTATTTGCAATCCGATTATACAAACTGCTCCTTGCACTGACCAGATTGAAGTAATTTCCCTATAGAAACGTTACACTCACTTTGGTGTAAAAATGATTAACATTTGCAGACTGCAGGTCAGCCTTTCACTTCCAGTGTAATTCTTTATCAGGCAGTATGCCCATCTTTTTCTTGTGTTTGCCACGTTTGTGTACTGTGCGGTATTTAACCAATGGATATAATCAAAACCCTTTTTTTCAGGTCTTGTTGATGAATGATTGTAATAAATAAGCACTCCAGCATAAGCAGATTAAACCATTTTTTTCTGTTTGATTGTTCAGCGGTATTGACATGCTTAATGATCTAACAGAGAACGGCTGCAGAATGAAGGAATTTCCATATTTCACTGAAAACGGCTATTGAGGTATTTATAAACAAACAGCCAGGATACACGTGGTGCCTTAACTTTGGTGTCGGGTAGAATTTCTGGGCACCCACATCAATCCGACAACTAACCTACATTTCTTTCAAAAAGTGCCTAAATACACTCTGCCACTACTAATCCTTTCACTCTTAAATAATCAGCAACATAAGGCTTCTTGGTTCCCAGTAGTCCCCCGTCTTTTTTTTTTTTTTTTTTTTTTTTTTTTTTTTTTTTTTTTATGCCATTAAGTGTTTAAAAAATTTTAAAAAAAAATTATTAAAAAGTTACTTAAGGTAACTAATTGGGATAAAAAATATA
>NC_048893.1:151213265-151230065 GCF_011077185.1 Oxyura jamaicensis
TTTTTTTTTTTTTTTTTTTTTTTTTTTTTTTTTTTTTTTTTCCACCGTATCAGGACTTCTGGATGTGAAAACTCTTTCTCAGACAATTAGCCTCTGGTAATGAAATGCAACCAAATATATTCTGAACACTGAAAGCAAACACTTGGCTCTCCACATATTTCTGTGACAATCAAAGAAATATTTTAGCCTGAAATGCATTATCAAGCCTGACTCAACTACCAGCAATAACATGTTTTGTTGTATAACATTTTAAAGCTGATTTTCTACAGACATTTTTCGCTGTAACCCTTTAGAGACCACTGATTCACAGATCACCCCATGCACGCACTCTGTGTCCTTGACTGGTAGCAAGGATCTAAATGTGATCAAAATGGCTTTCGGAAAATGATTCCTGAACTGGTCTGAAATATGCACCAGCTACAGGCATGCAGGCACCATCCAGCAATCCCCAAATATGCCGTGCAGCCCTTTGCTGCCCGCTACCCACATGCCCATCTGGTAGCAGCCAGCAGCTCCTCCCTGCTCCGCTCCCCTGCAGAAATCCTGGTGAGGCAGCACCACATTTGTCCCAGCACAGCTTGCAGGCTCCAGCCTGAAAGAGGCCACGTGCAGATTTTTCTGACAGATGTATCTTTTGGCTGTTTTTGTGATACCTGAAAGATTAGAATTAAGTCATGCCAGAAATATCCATTTAACTCGAGCATTTTTAAGCTTCCTTTACAAGAAGTGTGGAGGAAATTAACATCTGCAAGACAGCGTGCTGAATTATGGGTTTATTTGTATTCCTTTAATTTTATTTCCCTATTGGTAAGAGAGAAAATTGGGTCTTGATGTCTGTCTTAGTCAAAGTCAGTTTTATCCCAGCCTCACCAAAAAGAAGTTCAGTCCTTCCACCTGCTGCAGAGCATTAGATCAGCCAGCTACTGGGCAAACTGGAGGCTTGGGCTTTACTTTCCAACTTGTTTGCTGAACATCACAGGAATACAGGTAGACAAATATAATAGAATGCAAAAGCAGCTTTCCATGAAAGCAACTGAAGGATCCGATGGAAACTTTTCTTTGGTGTTACGGCAATAATTCACTTTCTTTTGGGCAGAGCTGCAGACCTGCAGTGAGGGGAGCATACCACGCAGGGATGCTGCACTAAGCACTTGTTTCCTCAGGACAGCTCCCTTTAGAAAGTCGAGGAGAAGCATGCTGATGGCCCTGACATGCAATCATGTTGCTTAGTGTTTCACAAATGAAGCAACATCCCTCCTATCCCTGTGCGACGTCAAAAAGAAATTACGAGTGGCTCTTGCATTCATAGCAGGAGGGAAAGTGAGGCTGCAAGCACAGCCTTGAAACTGTGACACCCGGACTGCTAGAGCCTCACGGAGTGGGTGGGCAGTGGCAGTGCATGGCTTGTCTGGTGGAAAGAAATGCATCTGAAAAACAAGGCTGAGGTCTGCACTCATTTTTTTATTATTATTAATTTTTTTATGTGATGCATGAGCAGTTGTGAATTAATATGGGAGTTTAGACTGGCCTTGATAACAGTCATGCTGGGAGCTGCCTGGTATCAGTAGGAACTTGTACATCTGTGTGGGGACAGGAGGTAGAAGTGCAAGTGTCTGGGTCTGCAGCTGTCCCTCGGGAAAACGGGACTTCAGTTTTGGTGGGAATAGGTCCCAAGAACGATCTCAGTAATTGTCACTTATTTTGGCAAACTATTCTTTGTTTTAGCGGGAAAGGGGGAAGGTAGGCCATCCTTGAGAATGCCCATTTTTTCTGTTTGTCACTTATTACGGAAAAAATATTGCGCTCAAAGCAGCACAGAAATCCAGGCTGCTGTGCTAAATTGCCATGCTGTGTATCTCCCCATTGTACCAGCTATCTCCCCACACCCTACTCCCGTGGACATTCCCCCCGTCTTTTATCTTTATTTATTTAGGCTTGCAGAAGAGGTTTTGCAGTGCTAGCAGCAATCCCCGGGGCCTGGCTGCGGCCAAGGAAAAGCGTGTCTTTAATTTGTACCTACACTTCCGAGGGGTGTCTGGAAAGCCTGCGTGCCAGCAGGGTGGAGCGGCTCTGCCCAGGGGACTGCCTCTTCCATCACAGCGCTCCCGTGGACAGCAAGGGGGACAGCCTGTGAACGGTTTCAAGCAAGGTGATGGCTTCTTGTTTCCTTGGCTGCAAGGAGAGCACACAGAGTGCAGAAGTGTGTATTTTGAGTTGCATGTTTACCAGAGAGGTTATTTGTACACTGGCGGTCATTAGTCCACAGTCGTTATCTCGCCACAGCCTCTGTCGTTTGCAAACTAATGGGAGGCTGCCCTGTGTTTGCAGCAGAGCATACAGTGAGATAAATTTAAATGGCTAGGTTAAGTGATGACAAATGTCCCGGAGAAGGTTTGCAGGTATGGCTGGAGGCTGAGGAGATACAAGATAGGTGTGGGAAGGTGCTGGTCTTCTGTCATCCAAACATCAGTCCCCTCTGAAGCTGTGCCAGCCAGGCACCCCAGACCCAATCTGGCAGACCAAATACAATGTGAAAACATGAGGTTGGCACTGTCAAGCCAAGATTTGAACCCAGAGGATCAGAGTTTTCAAAATATAATTAAAATGCACATCACATATTTTGGAAAGGAACTCTGTGTTGCATGCACCGAGGTCAGTCATTTTGACTGAAAAGGCCACTGGTTGTATTTTAATAGTTGTCCTTCCTTCTCATGGTCAACATTTCGGACACCTACAGCTACAAATGGCCTTGGTTGATGAGCAGTCACCTGATACCACGACAAAAATTAAAGCACTCTAGCCCAGAGTGGTGGCAATGTCACAGCCGCTAAGATCTCAAGTGCTGTAGGCCACACTCTCATTCTTGCTGCAGTCCCTCTGTGTCACTCAACTCACATAAAGGAGCAGTTTTGTCTCAGAAGCCTTCATTATTGCTACCCTCGGTTGAGTTCAAGGGCAGGTTGATGGGTGGTTATCAGCTGCTTGTAAAGTATTTGGAGTTGCAGCCTGATATAGCTTAGCTGCAGAGGGATCTTCAGAGGTTCAGCCTCACTGTAAAATCCAAGGGAATCATCAAGAGATTGAAAAGCTGCCTTATGATCCACCACTAACCCAGAGAATCTGGTCCTCTGCATCTGCTCATAGCTTTACAGACTAGACCCCCTCCTACCGTCCCATGGAAAAAGCAGCACTGCGAGAGTGGCCCTGACAAGATCACTTTGCTTTTGCTGTGCTTTCCTCTAAATCCAGGACTGAGCTTTCCAGCTCTGTGGACTCCAGGACCTAGAGAAAGAGAAAACACCTGCCCTGGGGGATTCAAGTGGGCCTTCACAGAAGGCTGATGTGGTTCTTCCTGGCCTGTCTAGCATGGGCCCAGGCTGCTACATGCACCCAGCAGTGCAAAATGCAGGCAAGATTAATCTTAAATGAAATCAATTACTGTAGAAATGACATTAGCTCAACGCCATCAGAAGCTAATTGTTGGCCTCAGAAAAGAAAGATCTCAAAGTCAACAGTCAAGGCATTGCCATTAAATGCAGTGAAAGACTAAAGCCAGAACTGTCCCAGAGTGAGGAAGGAGGTGCCAAATCGGGGCAGCAGTGCCCATGATACTGCAGCTGTTCCCATCACTGCCATGCAGGTGGTGGTGCAGCTGGTCCCCAGGGCTGTGGGCAGGGGGGCGAGAGAGGGGAGGAAGGCATGCAGAGGAGTGCTCCCTGATGGCTGGGAAGATGGAGATCCTCTTTTAAATAAAGAGACTAAAAGTGCTGGTCTGGCTCAGCCCAACAACACAAAGATGAGATGTGACTGCTGGCTGTAAATATATCAAGGGAGAAAAAAACAGGGTAGGAGGAGAGTGATTTAAAGTCCAATGTTAACACAAAAATAAATAGGGTTGAGCTGATACTTGCTAAGTTTCAGCTAAAACTCAAAGGACTTTGAGAGTCATGAAGTTCTGGAATAGCTTTCAAATGTGAAAGAATGAGCCATTTCTTAAAAAGAAGGAGATTAGTTTTATGAGATGTGAGGTGATGTTCACAACAGTGGAGGTTCCTGTTCCCTTTCTTTTCCAAGATAACCCCACAAATATCTGCTGCCAAACTAAGGGACCCTCATGCAGGGCATGGAGATTTTGCAGCCCACCCTTTGCTCCATTGATATGCGTTAGCCTAAACGCATGCTGACAAGCATCTGAGGGTCCCTGCCTGAGCAGAGGCTCAAGTAAGCCGTGTGTAGCAATGTGGATTTCCATGCTGTAAACTCAAGAGAAACAGCCACCATCAACTATGCTTCAGAGTACTAGAAAGCCTCCATAGCTGAGGCAGACACAAAGGCACAAAGTGTAGGCTTACAGTCGCTTGCGCTACCTAAATACTCTCCTGCCCTGCCAAGGTCCTGTCCCAGCATGCGTGGCACAAAACTGTGGAGCAGGGGCTGGGAACAGCCTGTTCTGTGGATGTTCCCAGGCACGAGTCAGCAATCTGGAGGTGATTCCCAGATGACACAGTGTTAACAAGCCCGGAGTGAAAGACAGGTGGTACTGCCGTAAATAATAAAACTAAGAAGAGGTGGAGCACCGGATTCATTTGTACAAGCTGCAATGTTAAATTATTACTCGCCCAGCCCCAGCGTGAGCTTTTAAATGTGAGCTAAATCTTTTTGCCCTAACACTTCTTAAAAAATGAATTGTTTGGCTCCATCTAAATGAGTTTATGGAGACTAATGCAATCCCTGTCTTGACAAGCTGACATGCTAAGAAACTGCTGTTAAAGCCAGCTTGTTATTACAAATACCAGCAGCAAATTTCTCAATAGCATGAATGCACGTTGTCTGACCTCTAACCTGTTGCACTCAGAGAGATCACTGCAACCCCGTAAAGACTTCAGTGCACATCCAGCTGTAAATTGTATTTAATGTGATCTCAATACGGTTTCAATAACTGCCATTTTTACATTGCATCTTCCTCACATAAGAACAATGAGACGGCTCCATGATGTAGAGTATCATACGCATCCCAAGAAAGGGGTGACCCCGGGCACTAAGGCAGGTGGTAAGAAGCCCGTGCTACCCCTTGTACTACCCAGCAGGAGACTGTCTTGCAGCAGATTTCAAAAGGTGAAGCACTTCATAGGTTTAATATAAGATAGATCTGTCCATTCTATGGCTCTGCTTCCTCAATTCAAATCTGTTTTGCAGTTGGAGCTCTCATTCTGAACGGACACACTGCAGTCTTGTGCATGGCAAGTGGCTAATCTTCTCCATCAACACCCAGGACGTGACACAAGGGCTGAGAAAGTTTTCAGTTTGACATAATGTTTGCAGGTTTTTTGTAAGAACGGATTTTCAGGACACACAGAGAAGAGGATGGAAAGCCCCTTACATAGCCTGGTAAGAGATGCAAGGATGTGTGTGGAAGGCACAAAGGGACTAGCAAGGTTGGTGCTGCTGTAACGAAGAGAATGAAGAGGAATTTGGCAGGGAAAAAAAGCCTGAGATACAGGAAGGTGAGCATGAAAAACTTCCAAGCTGTTTTGTTAGAAGATGGGTTCAGAGGAAAAAGACTTCTCGAAGGTCATGAAGACATCTGTCCCAAGAGGGCTTTCTATTTTTTTTATTTTTAAACAGTGATAGTGCCAGGGTAGAACTGGAGAGGTGTAAAGTAGGTTTCAAATAAGAATGCAGAAATTATGAGAGATTTTGAAAGGGTGGATAAATGCTTTTACTATCAGAATGAATCTTAAATGGACAGAATAAAAGAAACAATTGAACATGAAGACAGCCTGGGTATGGCAAGAAGCCAAGAGGGAAAAGTGAAGGATGTCTCCATTGCTCTGAGTCTGAACAAAGAAACTGAGTAGGGTGTTTTCAACAGAAATGGAGCAAGTGGTGCAGTGGGAAAAAAAAAAAAAAAAAAAAAAAAAAAAAAAAAAAAAAAGGATTACAAGTGGGGTTTGATCATGTTAATTGTGAGCTGTTGTGCAGCAATATATTGTCGTGTTTCAGTGGAATTAGGAAGCACAGGGGACAGAAAAGAGAAGAAAGTCCTTGCATCCTTAGTGGTGGCTGAATCCATGGAAATGTAAGGCATCTTTCAGCATGACATCTCTGCAATGCAACAAATAATCTTATAGACACTGTTGACTGTACTGATTGGGGGTGGGATTCAACAGCCTACACTTAGGCGGTATGAGTAGCCTCCATCCAGCTGCCTCTCCCAATACCCAGTAATCCTGGTTATATGTAGCAGCACTATGACAATACCTTACGGCAGGCTCAAAGGCCATCAGACATTTCTGCCTATGCAGTGACATCTCAGTCACGATCTCCATTGACCACAATGGAAACCTGAAACACACAGCTAATATTAAACATCAACACTGTAGACTTTTATATTTGGAAGTCCATGATCTCAGTTGATTTTCACTTTAGAGAGCTAAATTAGTTGACATGAAGCTATCAAGCAGGGGTACCTTCAATGTGTAGAATTCCGTAGATGACTGTCTTCAAATCTTCTTTAAAAAATGTGAAATTGGATGAAAAAGGATAAATGTGTTCAATTTTTTTGGAGAAAAACAGAGAGGATTTTGGGATTGGATTGATGTTTGGCCAACCTGTTCCCTTTCATCTCTAACTCATAATATTGTTATCTGAAACCAACTCTAATGTATGTCTTTTCAAATCCTGATTTATGAATTTCATGGTTTGAAGCAAGTATGACAACTTCAGCATGTACACATAAATGAGATACTGTAAGATTTGCAGTCTGTGGGGCTATTTGTTATAGGATTGTTGATTCCTGTGCAGTTCCTATTTGATAGGTGCCTAGAGTATAAATGTTAAGTGGCAACTTCATTATTTTATCTCTTCTGTCGAATAAGGTCAGGTGATGCCTCGGTTGTCTTGACCTGTCAATGCCTGCAATGAAGACAGCTGACTGAATCTAGATCGGCAGACAACTTATTGACCTCTCATGTCACAGACATGCTCTGTCCCATCATAAGTGACAGAAAACGGGGGTACCCAAAGTACCTTTCACTGGTCAAATACAGTGTCTAGATATTCACAGTGCCATGGCTTAGTGCAGAACATCACTGGAGGCATACTCACATCTTTGGGCACTGACAATGCTATGTAGCACCCATCAGCATTTCCTTATTTGTCTTCTAAATTACCTACCTTCTTACAAGTAAGAGTGAGAAAAAGAAGAAATTTAAAAAAGGGAAAACAAGAATAAGGAAGGTGATAAAAATACAGAAATATAGGGCAGGTAGGGACATTTCAGTCATCTGCTCACATGCCACTTAATCTGCTAAATAGACTCGGAGAGTCCATCTCAAGTGCTGCTAGTATTTTGCCTACCTTCTTCCAAATAAATGCTGATCCAAACTCTGCCTTCTGAGAGCAGAGAACCCCCTTTTCCAGGCAAAGTTTACCGTGGCCAGCTTATATCTATTTGTTCTTTTGCCAACATTCCCTTTAGGTGAAGTAACTCTGTTCTGTAAATATGTCAGAGGGGTAAACATCAACAATAGAGATCAATTACATCTTATTATAATGAGCTAATGAAGCCAGTCTCTTCTACATCCTTATATGGGAACAGAAACTCTTTTCCTACTAATAATTCTCTGATTACGTGATATTGATTTTTCATTAACATTATGCCTAAAACTGTACATTCAAAATGAGGTCTTACCAAAGTCCTGTACATGGTACAGATAGCTTTTTTTTCCCCCCACTGCTGGAAATGCCTTGGCTTATTCAATGCTGCAAATGGGTGACTTGGAATCAGAATCTGCAGCTACCCTAAAGGTCTAGAAAGCTTGCAGCTTAAATCATCTGTAAGCCTTTACTGTACAAGGTTCTCCCACAAAAGTGGGATCTACAAGCGTAGCTCCTGTAGAAATTCCACACCCCCCCCCCTTTTTTTTTTCCTATTCTGACTCATCGCCAGGTCTCATGAAGCACCCACGATTCATCTGAAGAGAGATTGCATGCAATCTAGCAATGAAAGCAGCCAAGACATGTTATGAAACATGTCATGCTTACTGTGGTGTCAGCTAATGTTTCTGAAAATGAAGAGTACCCTGCTTTACACCTTATGAATGTTGGGATAACTTACAAGGAAAGATGGTGTCTTATTAAAGATCTGTAAATGCTATAGATAACTATTTTGCACTTACTGTATTTTCCTCACTCCACACTTTTGACACAGCTTATTAATTATTAAAAAATAGAGGCAGCCCTTCATATAAGTGAAAATCAGAAGAACGTTATCTCTTTTCTGAGGTTCAGGAGTGTCATTTCACACCTGCTTAGTAAGTGACCCTTAAAAATCTTGAAAATCCTCAATATACATATGGACAGGCCATAGATTTGAGACCCAGTCACAGCAAAGTTGCAGAAATACATTATGCAAAGAGGTAAATTGTCTTTTTTTTTCTGCTTCTCAATAGCAGCATGTTGCATGAAAATAGAAAGATCATCCACCTAGAAGTACAGACAGCTCAGCAAAGCACAGGGTAGTGCAACTGCCCTTCATAATGTAACACATCTGACAGACATTAGTCATTCAAAATTATAGACTGGATGAAGCATGCTTATATCTTTTGCTATACTGAGGCACATGTTTATTCATTTACAAAGATATGGGCTGGCAGCACAACAAACCACTTACCTTTCACTCACGTATGTTGGTGGGGCTGTCCTGGGTACTGCTGCAGTCTCCCGAGCTCTGTAAGTTATGATGTCAAAGACCTTTACGTAAATACATTTGAAAAAAATAGCCACTTTGTCAAGATGTGGAAATATGCAAAAAAGATTTTGATGATTTTAAGGATCGCTAACCTCAGTAAAATAGGAAGTTAGGGAAATTCTGACTAAAAGACAAAGCTTGGGCTAGCAAAACCTAATGCTGCCATTCACAAAGCTGAAATAGATGTCTCAGTATGATTATCTTGCTGCCTGTCCTCCATCATACCAGAATTGTTTTCCCTTCATCTCAGATGGTATCTTATCAAAGAGAAGTGGAGTGAATGGGCCAACCTAGTTTTCAGTTAAGGTGGTGTGTATTAAATGAAATGGAATTTCCTCAACGAATAATCAGCATAAAGGAATGCGTTAGAGCATATTTACAAATAGCTGCAGGTCACCTTTAATTTGGGCATTACTGACTTATTCACGCTCCACTTTATAGCTGTAAAATTTTCCTGACATAAGTTATTTCTATTTGAAACAGGAGAAAAATACAGCGGTATACACCCGGCCTGGCTCTTAGTGAAATATATAAAAAATGTAAAGTGAATTTTTCAGTGTTGGTTATACAACAGGCTGCACACCTTGATCAGGAAAAAAAATATCCATCACAGCAGTGCAAATATCTTATTTACATCACCACACAACCATCATTAGGCTTTATATACTACTTATATAAAAGCACCATGCAGGCTCCTGGCCCCTATCCTAGACCTCCTGGTGTTCTCTCCTGTTGCCGCAGCATCTGTCACTTGTGCATCCCAAAAGGCTTTGTAAATAGGAGTCAGCTGAGCATCCCTTCACACCTGTCAGCAGTAAAAGGTAGTGACCTGCTTCTGATGGCATTTCCACAGCCACTCATGCATTGGTAGGTGCAAAGATGAGGGAAGAAACCAGAAGTTATGTCTTGGAGCCACCTCAAACCCTCTCTGGCCCATTAGGTACAATGTATTAATGGTACCTTGTTTTCCTTGATGGTTTCAGCTTTCTCTTTCCAATTCCTTGCGGCTCAGAACAAATTTGCTCTGAGTCAGGGGCTGGGATGATACTGCTCTGACCTCCATGATTCCCAAGTACAGAAAATATGGGTCAGTAAAGAGAAGATAAATTATAATACAGCTTTGAGTGGCAGGCAACTCCTGCATATCTTTAAAAAACGTAGTCAGCCACACACCAGGAGGAGGGAGCAACTTATAATCTGCTGTACACAAAAAGAGAATGCTGTCTGGGAGACACACAATATCAGGCTTTGATAAACATTTCCCACTCTTCCCAGCTGGGGAGGTGTTCATTTTCAATGGATAAAGACAACTTTCATCTCCCTGTATTTGCCTATGTGCTGTAATGTAAAGTGAATTATTTGGCTTCTTAGTGTGCTCTCCCTCCCTCCCCCTGCCATTAATGCTTAGAAGATATATGGTTTTTGGTAAATTTGCATGATACGGTACAGAAATGGATTCTACCTACCATAAATTCTCAAACTGAAATCCACAAACATTAAAAATACATTCTCCCAGGAGTATGCACTTCATGTTTCTAATTGTCAAAATGTTTGCCCTGTGACAATTGATCAGTAAATACCTGAGCACCTGCATTACTTTCTGAAATTCCAGCTCCTTCATGGCTTGCCTCCACAGCTAACCTCTATAAAGGTGGAATGGATTATGCTTTCTGTAGCTTTCATTTCAACCAAACCTGGGACAGAGGAATTCAGATGGACTATGGCTGGATACGGAGTATTTTGACTTCCTTGTTAGGTATAGCCTGCATTCAGGCCCAGGTTTCATGGTGCTGTTGACTACACTAAGGTTAGGTGGCATCTCACCACTGTTTTTAAGTGTTAAGAACTCACACCTCTCTCATTTTAAAATATCTGTATTCTCCCTTTCCAAACACTGACATCACTTACCATCGCTCAGCACCCTAACAGGCAAACCAAGGCTGTCACCCCAGGCTTTCCCCAAGCTTTACCCCATCCAGCAGCAAATCTCTCATAACAGCAAGCACTCAAAACACCAAAGATGTGTACAAATTCCTGGTGGGCAAATACAGAGTAAAGTCCCTTGCATTAAGTCTCATTCCTGTCTTTAATACTTAGAGATTGGCTTAAGCCCCAAAGCATGACATATAAGTTAATTAAGTATTAAAAGGGGAATTGCAAGCTCTGAGTATTCTGTATATTTCTTGAAGAACTCCCAGTGTACAGACATGTGGAGTGGGCTGGTCCCAGGGCCACTCAGATGATGGAAGGTCTCCCCATTTGCTGTCCACAGGCTCAGGATCAGCTTCAACATTAACTCTTGTCAATAAGGAGAAAGAGCAGGATCTGGCCCAGGGTGCAAGCCAGGGGATGGACTGGCTGCTCTGCTCTGCCTTCGTGAGCATGCTTGCGAGAGTGCCTCTGTGTAGAGGTGTGCTCTAAGTGGTAATTAATGTGGCTCACCAATGATCTAAGGAGGCATAAGTGATGGAAAAGGGAAATTTATTAGTATGTATATATTCAGATTCCTTCTCTCGGCAAGATTTATGATCAGGAGCGCCTGGACAGCTACTGTGGTTTCATTCATCTATGTGAGGTATGTACAGTATATTTACAGTAGCCATTTATAGATTGCGAGCATTTTTCTTTGAAAACTTTAATTTAATAACTCCTAATATCCTCAGTCTCTTTCACACACACTGTGCTTACCGAACTAAAGCCTTCTATTTCCTTCTGAATAGAAACCACTCCTGCCCAGACCTTGTGCAGCTAGGAATTTGAGTGCAGTAGACAATTTCAAAGACTGCTCTTTCTATTTAACAATCAGTGCATTAGGCTAAAATATTCACACAGATGCACTAGCAATTGAAAGGGTGTGCGGTGTAGTGACAAGGTCCTTCTGTTACCTGGAACTGTAGAATGATGAATGAGCATTAGTGGAATATTCTTTTGGCCTTTAGGTTTACCTTGATCTTCTCACAGAATGCAAATTGACATTATACCCACATTTCTATAGTATTTATTACTGTGGTCGTGATGTGAGGGCTTTTTTTCAATATGAATAGTGTAAAAGGGGAAACATATTACTGCAAAGAGGCATTATTGTGCTGGGAATGTATAAACAGCTGAGAAGAATAGAGCGACATGCTCATAATGGAAACTGAAAGCTCTTCATTTTGTCCTGATTGTCTACCCTTCCTTTTTAAACAACCTTCCTTTTTCCTAGCTATCAATACAAAGTTCTTTTTGGTAAAATGAAGTGCATTCATGCTGCCTGAAAGAAGCTTTTAAAGTTGATCTGTGCCCACACAAAAGGGAGGCAGTGTTTGAGCACATCAAGTTGAGGAAGCAAACTTGGTCAATGTTCATTACTCATGGCTTGACACTCTGAGCCTCCATATCATTTTGTAAAGAATCAGATAAACTTTCCTTGTGATAAACAACTGAAATAATTTTTCTTAGCTGTCAAGTCCTTTTCTCCCATTTCCAGCCTGTTCTCACACTCTTCCCAGCTCGTAAAAGCAACTGAGCACAGCTCTTTGGACTGATAAATGGGCTCCTTTCAATTGGTGGCAGGCTTCAGGAAAAAGAGATAATCCTGGATAATGTGGACACAGTTTTCATTTCATGTCACCCAATTAAACTGCAATTATCCGGAGTGCAACAGCAGAAAAACTGGAAAGAATGGTTGGAGAATGAGGAGCCCTGGCTCCCTGGGACTCTTTATACTACACACATTAGCCTAGATTTGTTCTATTCTGATAATAAAGTGCCAGTCTAAGCACTTAGCAGCACACAGTGAGAGACAGCCCAGCTGCAACCTGTAGCTCAGAGAGAAATCCTCTTGCAAGTGCTCTGGGAAATATCAATTCGAGCCAGGGTAACTTTCTGGGAGATTATTTGCATCGGGAACCCAACTCCTGTGCCGTAGTTAATTACATCCAGAGCAATATGGTCAGGAGGTGCTCCGATCAGCGTGGCAAAGCTCAGATTACAGGTAAAACAAGGACAAAAAAAGCTTTTTCTGAACATGACTCACAGGAGCACTGAGAGCCAAAAGAGAGCAGATATCAACCATTTTATTATGAAGGCAAACTGCACTAACATATCTTATCTCTTCTGCATTTTGGCTGAGATCTAGGGCAGGATGAATTTAATATGTTAATATGTCTTATTAAGTTACCGCTCTTGCAGTAAAGTAAACTGGATAATCTAACAGATCTGTTTTATCTCTAATTACCATGATCCTGGTAAACTGCAATTAAATAAACAGATGGAGTTTTTAAGCTTGTGGCCTGGTGCATGGGAACATTTTAGTAATTGAAATGCATCTATTTGTTATTATTGCTTTATTTCATTTACCTAGCACTGTGAATACATGGTGGCTGTGCTGCAGGCATGGGCTCCAAGCACAAGGTGACATCTAAAGTGACTTGTAAAAATAAAAAGCTTTGTTCTTGGAAGTCCCTACTCTTTGCCATTGAATTTCTGATTTAATTTACTATTTAATTTGTGGAGGACCAGCCAGGGCTACCCCAGGTTGTGAGGCACGTTAGGTAATTTGGCCTGTACCCTCTTCTGAGAGGCAAGCGGGGCTGTAGGGTGCTTCATTACAACGTATGATGAACACAGAGAGAGTCTCTTTTGCTTGGGGCCTCTTTGCACACTGGGAAGCAGCAGCTCAGCTGAGAACCAGGGCCCTCGGTGGCAACACCTGGGGGAGAGAGCAAGCTCCCAGGCCAGATGCTGTGCCTTAGTGACATCCAACACAGGGGCAGTAAGTCAGACACATCTGCCCTATCTCTGGTGCACAGGGGGCAACAAGGACAGGATTTCCTAGGTTAGGCCTAGAGCTCTCCACCACAACCATGGGACACTCTTAGGTATCACTGAAGTCTCACCAGGTGCCAGGCATTGTGTTTTTGTGAAAGCTAATATTGAGTGATAAACCATTATTAGCAAGTCATGTAACTCGTAAGCGTGTGACACTTTTGCAGGGAAGAACAGGCAAAATCTAAGCCTGCATGTTGATGAAGTGCAGGAATCCTGAATGAAGCCCAGGTACTTCATAGGCAGGTATTTTTCAGACTGGAAACATTATGTTTCACCTCAAATTTTCAGTTTGGCCCAGCATCCAGGTATTTACCAAATGGAAAAATGTATTTCCCCATCCCACCTGGGAAAACCCCAGGTGCAAAAAGATTTGGATTCTTCAGAGATGTTAATAAAATTGGGATTTCCCTGTTTCCAAAATAATACCATGCCTCCCACACTCTTTATTCCATGCCTTCACATTCCTACCTGAAGCAGGTTCTGGGCTGCTTTGAAGATTGCTTTTCTGTTTAAAAGTTGAAAGGTACCTTGTTCCTTATGGAGCCTATTTAAATAGCAAAAAGCTGTGCCTTGATATACACAGGAGCTGTGGAGAGGAAAGCAGGGCTGCAGCGGAGACGTGGGCACTCGCATCCACAGCTAATGTGAACAGAACTGCTCGGCTCCTCTGCGAAATGGGGACTTGCGTTCGTAGAGGTATACTTTTTAAACTGCAGCAGCTTTCCTTTAGCTCTTTTTCTGGTGTCAGGGAGCCTCTGTGCAGCTCTTCTACAAAGAAGGGCAGTCAGAAGAGCCTTGGCTGGTATTTTACTGGCAGCAGCAGAGTTAGCATGATTTTAAGAAACGAACGCATTTTGCTTCTGGAAGCTCCCTCTCAGGGACATGGTCAGTTCACCAGTGACTTGATCCTCTGAGAAACTGAATTAGAAGCTTTTCCAAAAGCCAGTCCCAAGAGTTTTGTTTTTTTCCCAAGCCAATCCTAACAGTTCAAAGATGAGCGGGAATGAAGAAGCTGGGGGAATCTGCAGGAGGTGCCAAAGACTGATAACACATACATAGGTAAAGAAAGGTGATTGTATTTGATTTAGGGAACAAAGGCTGGGCAACAAAGAAAAATAAATCAATCTCTTTATTTAGGAAGAAAGTCAAGTGTTTGAGCAATGTTAATCACTTGCCATGCCTGAGATCTCTCCTGATGAGAATGTCAGCACATTGATTTTATTAAGTGACATTTACCTATATAAAAACAGAAATTAGGTCCTCCATGTAACACCATGTAACACCATGTAACACCATGTAACTCCATGTAACACCATGTAAACACCTTAGTCCATTAGTAGAGTGCATGATGCATACAAAGTGTATTAACACCGCGAGTTAACAGCATATAGCACAATGTAATGGAGAATTATGCTGCATAGGCTCATTACGTTGATTGTGTCACTGTGCACACACTAAGAGGACGTCCCTTACCAAGCAGCTCTGCAGTCCAAACAGGTAGGAAAGACAGATCCATGCACAACACCCGGACAACTTGCTGGGCACAGAACCTGGGCTTTCCAGGTGTCAGCTCAGGTACCTCCCAGGAACTAGACACTGCTGGGCAGGAGATTTGCATATCACTCACATAACTGTTTTATCATCTATTTTCTTATCTTAGAAATACAACAAGAATGTAAGAATATCCAAGCCAGATGCTGACTTCATTTAAAGGTACGGAGAAAAGGGAGTCACGCCTTCATAAATGTCTCTGTTTCCTCATTTCTTTCTCCAAAGAGAAATGCTATCACATACTAATCTTCAAGAGAGGTTACTGCATGAAGTTTGTAAATCCCTTTGAAAATATACCTATATATTTTTAAAAAAAGATGCTTTAAAACAT
The DNA here is from genome assembly GCF_011077185.1 of Oxyura jamaicensis. Classification (NCBI taxonomy): domain Eukaryota; kingdom Metazoa; phylum Chordata; class Aves; order Anseriformes; family Anatidae; genus Oxyura; species Oxyura jamaicensis. The sequence goes on from NC_048893.1 coordinate 151,228,712, forward strand.
CATTGTGAGTGATTTTTCATTTCAGTGTGGAAAAGACCAAGTCAGTCTTTATGATAGACTGGATTTTAAATGAATGTATCCTCCATAAGATCCTTCTCTCCATTTCTACCTATTTGCAGCTTTTTAGGAAGGAATCAGAAAACCTGGGATGGCCACAATTTACCTTGTAGTCTGCCATGCCAGATAAAGTTGTTCAGGGAGAAGAAATACCAACTCCTGAGTATGTAGCTTCACCAAAATATCAATGTGTACTTTTCATGAGAGCTTCGTTAGATGATGGCATTTTTCTTGACTACCAGGAGTCATTGTTTCCGTCAGAAAGGAGCAGTGTCGGATAATTTCACCCCCTGCTTTCTCTTTGGTTGCACAGTGGCCAGAAACAGGAATTAGAGACCCCCCAAACCAGGCTGAGGCCAGCGCTCTGAATGGAGCAGCCCTGTCTGAATCTGATGCTAATGAGATCAGGAAGAGAGGAAAGGATGAACTCCAACCCTGGGCTGCCAGGCAGCTTGTCCTGTGTCTGGGGCCAGCAGGGCGAGAGGGAGGCAGGGGGGCTCCCGAGGTACTGGGGATGAGGATGCTGCTCAGCTGGCAGGAAAGGGAGCAAGCATCTCACTTATCTTAATAGCTCCTTTTGTTCCAGAATCACAGTAGCAGCCCTTATTTGCAAACTTGAATAAGTATAATGCACTCGGAGCTATTGCACAGGTGCTAGGCACCAGCGATTTTTCTCCTTGGCTGTACAATGACTGCTTTTTTTTCTGGTTGCAGGAAGGAACTGGAAAGACTCATTCAGACAAAAGTGCTGGCTGCACATTTGGGCAAAGTGCTGACTTGCTTTTGTTGCCGTGTATGTGGTGCCATCTCTGAGCCCGACGATGATGACCTAGAAGGTGATCTGACAACGAATGTTTCTTTTGGAAAATGTTGACTATTGTAGAAGCTCACACACTCATAATGAGACTAACTGCTTCCAACAGATAATTGCCTGGCAGTTGCTCTGATAACTGGGAAGATAAACAGGCTATTTTTCCCCTTCCTTTAAGAACTTAACAAGAGAGGCAAAAACAGAGCCTTGAGCATCTGCAGGCAAGAGTAAATCAATAGTAAGAAGGAGCATTTGAGAAAAATAAATGCATGGGTATTGAGCCATTTTTCTGAGAAGTTATACTCAGCAAGGGTCTGTCTTACTGAATTCAAATGGGATTATCCCACCTCGATCCAACTTTGCTTACTTGCTTTCTTTGAGAATCTGGCATTAAAATGTTTCAGTTTTTGGGAAAGGTTGCCTGCCAAATATGATGCTCTCTTTCTTTCTTTCTTTCTTTCTTTCTTTCTTTCTTTCTTTCTTTCT
>NC_048893.1:151230075-151283918 GCF_011077185.1 Oxyura jamaicensis
CTTTCTTTCTTTCTTTCTTTCTTTCTTTCTTTCTTTCTTTCTTTCTTCTTTCTTTCTCTCTCTCTCTTTCTCTCCCTCTCTCTCTCTTTCTTTCTCTCTTTCTCTCTCTCTCTTTCTCTCTCTCTTCTCTAACCATGGCTTACAGTTTGTCCATACCCACAAAAGAAGGTGGCTGTTGGATGTAATACTATCCAATTTGTGGATAACATCCTTTTCTTCGTACAGCTCTGCTGCCCTCCAAGTTCACTAGGTGCTGAGGGACTTTAAAACTTGCTAGGTTGAATTTCTGAGAATGAATAGAGAGTTATGAAATGTCTGTAAAGTACTTACCTCTTGAAATGGGCTAAGATCATATTACATGCTTGAGGATTAACAGTTTGAAGAACCTTGGAGCATATGGCTTTGTAAAGCACTGCTGCTTCTACACAGATTTTTTCTGTTTCTATGTTAACCTATGTTGCAATTTAGGAGATGAAGAAGTCCATCACCTGTAATTCAGGCAGAAGTGAATTAACTCACAATTAGAATACTTGAAACTAAGTCTACCCTCACACATGAATCCATAGCGTCTTGTTAAGGTTTCTAGAAAGCTAAAAAGATGCTTAGGGGCAAAAGAAATAAGTCTGCAGTGTTAAAGAGAACATCTTTTCCCAATTAATAAGGAAGAAGGATCCAGCATACCCTTATGTCTTTTGCTGTCTGCTTTGTTGTGATTAGTAGCCTTCTTCTGGTGTAAGATGTTATCTCTTTGTGCATCAGGCTGTCATTGTAATAGCAATTCTTACACATTGCTATTGTTGTGAATTCAGATATCCCTGATTATTATTGAGCACCTATTGTGCTAGGATCTCTATAAACAAATGCAAGAATGTATTTGCCAGTGTTATCCGCTAGGATTATACATCTTTTACCTCATTATTTTAAGTTATAGTGTTACTGTGTGCTTGTGATATAGCTTATTGAAAAAGCCATTTCTTCTCTCTGAAGAGACAAAAGCTCATTTCCATTAAATTTTATTTTATCAGATTTTGCTTCTTGAAAAAATGTTAGCAAGCTATTTTATTAAAAAAATAAATAAATAGAGAAACCAGACAGCCAAATATTTCCTCATTCATAATGTAAATGTGGGAAGTAATACTGTTATTCATAACTTTTCCAAACCAAGGTACAATATTTGGTTACAAAAAAGTAACCAAGTAGTCATTCTTTTAAAGAAAAATATTCAGGGTGGTTGGAAGATGATTTCCCCGTTTTCCTTGAGAGAAAGATGGGCATATAAGGTAGTCAGACAATCAGCCCATGGTGGTTTTAGTCTATAGCTTATATTTTAAACACACTCAGGATCTGGAAGACCAAATTCAATTTTTCCTCCTGCTTAAAAATTTGAGCAAGGATAGCTCAGTAACTTAATTTAGGTATGACATAGGTTTCTCATTCTCTCCATGGATCCCTTCATCATAAGTCACTTAAATAAGTCATTAAATAATTACATTTGAAAGGGGCAAGATGCAGACCTCCACAATTTCTCTTGCCCTGAATGAGGAGGCAGTCTGGGTGGGATCTGCCTTCCAACTCCCACCACAGTCACTCACTGGAAAAATGCTTAAACAGCCATCGAGCAGGAGAGGAAGGAAGATTCTGTGATGGGTGAATGAGTGGGGATCCAGGCATCAAAGAATCAATGGCTTTTACAGCCTTAATTAGGCTCCTGTTGTGAAGCTGGAACGCAGAGCACTCTCTGTTTTATGTTCATCTGACCCTGCAAACCCAGAGACCGCAGTGGCACTGGGTCCTACCTTCAGTGCCAGCCTGGACCGTGGCCCAGCAAAGTGTCCTGCCCACCACCTGACGGCCGCCTGCACAGGGTGGTAGCGCTGCCGGTGGCAGCAGCTGCAGGGCTGCTGCACATAGCTGTGGTGTACATGGAAATGAATGGTAACTGGAGTTGCTGCTGCTGTTTTTATTTTGGCTAGCTGGCAGGCGCCTCGCTATTCTTTAGCTTTTGAATTAGGATGATGTAAGAGGCCCAAACGCTATACTAAACACTCCACTACAAGGTTTATCCAAAAAGGCTGTTGGTCTTGGGAGAGTTACCCAGAATCACAGACAATTCGGAACAAATTTCATGGGTAGTCGACAAGTACATGAGCTGAAGATGTGGGCTGGTTCCTAATCCTCCGTGACTCTGGGTGGCTGACTTTCTAGAGGCAGACCTTGCTCTGTCGGCAGGAAGACAGCAGCGCATCGACTCTTTGTGCTCACACTCACACCCACAAAGGTGGTGTAATGTGCCCACAGCCATGCACAACCCTCCTCTCAGGGCTTGCTCTTCCAGGAGTCTCTAACACTCGTTGTTAAATCCATATGCTTGAACTGCCAGGCAGATGCATCACCCCCATATGACCCTGGCTTTTTGTAAAGCAGGAGGAGGAAGCTCGCTTGGGAAAGTGTATCAGAAACAGAGGAGCTCAAGTGCTGGTTGTTATTAACATACCATGCTGAACACACGCTCCTCCTCATCCTTAAGCCCTCCGTGATACCCAGTCTATCGTGATGGTTGATAACTCCCTGTCTCTGAGCTCATTCCCCAGGTCTCAGGCTGGCTTCCTGCATGCATTCAGTTGTTAAGCATCTGCATCCTTTCTTAAAACAGTTTTGAGGAGCTTTCAGAAATGTTAAACCTAATAACTTCATGCAGGGCTAAATCTGAAGCACCTTAAGATCAGCGAAACTGGTAGGTGAGAGAGCGGTCCCTCCTCCAGCTCAGAGGTCTCGTACTTCTGAGGGTGGCTCTAAGTAGCTGCTGCCACATCACCTAGTGTCAAAGCTGAAGGCCAGCGATGTGCTGTGGTGGGTACCCTCTCAAACTCTGGCACCTGACACTGGGCACCTTGCACTGTTTGAGTCATAGGTTGAGCAAGGGAGCAAATCCTGATTTCACTTAAATATCTGGGAATAATGAAACTTTACGGCACTTGCAGCAGGTAGCTTTGCTTTTACTGTTTCTCATGTAAATATTGGAGAAAATGGTATTGTTCTGATCATAAGACTCTTAGAAAAATATTTTGCACACCAACAGTCTCTGTCTCCGGTCTACCTCTCTCAGAGACAGAGATTCTCTCTTTCTGGGGAGAACCCGGCAATTTCAGTACCTGTGTAACAGTTCACTGACCACGCGGACAAAAGCACACATTTATCTCTTACCTTGAACGTGCTGGCTGCCCTGCCTGAGGACATGCCTTGGAGCAGCCACCAAGGCCCCTGGACAGCAGGTGACACCAGGCTCGGTGACACCAGGCTGGTTTCCCGGCCGGGAAGGCACTGGCTTTGTGAGCCCCGCTCCCTCCGGGAGATTGGCAGCCAGGAGTGCAGGGGAGTGACAGGCCCCATAATGCACCCTCGCCGCCAAGATGGAGAGTGTCACCTCCATAACGGGCCCGGCTTTCATTAGCCTGAATGCAATTGTGCTAGGTTTAATTTTTGGAGTGTTTGCAGTTTTTCCAGCAAATAGCTGTTTGAACACAGTGTCCCCATTATATCACCACAGTCAAAGAGAGGAAAGATAAAGGCATTGTGCAAAGTTTCTGTGGCTTTGCAGACAAGGATTTATGTACTGGAGAACTCTCATCTGGCAGTCAATTTGCCTTTGTCTTTCAAAGTAGTGGAAGTACCAAGGGAGTATGCCCAAGAGTTTTATTTGCTATTTACCAGATTACTGAAGTATCAGGCATCTTTAGATCTGTTGAGAAGAAAAATGCTTTCAAAACGATTTTGCAAACTTCTGCTGGGGCTGCAGGGAGAGGCAAGTGAAACCCTTGAAATGCTGCCCATTGAACTGCTGGAGGGGTACTTGATAGAGGAAAGAGCTTGAGGTTGTACATTTTCACGAATTTAAAATGCAATCTGTCAAAAGAGTCTGTACAGTAGATAAAAAAGAAAAATGCATCTGCCACAGTCTGCTTTAGAGGGGTATCCATGTTAGTGAGAATAGCTCTTTCTAGAGAATGGTAGTCACTGGTCAGCGTATTTAAGGGTAAATCAAGTTCAGAAAAAAATCAACATTTTCTTAACAGGCAATGATGAGACATTAATTTACAGCTCCTCTCAGTTTACATCTCAGCTTACAACAAGCAAGAAATATTGCAGTTAGTGCAGTTGGTCCTGGCGAACATTTCCCCCCTCAGTCTTTCCCTAGTATTTGATTCTGACTGACACAGCTAAAATTGCAGTAAAGGCAGAGCCTAGAAGAACAAGCTTTATTGTCTGAAAGCAGAACTGAATGGCATTCATCCAACACTCCTAAAGGTGTTTGAGAACCGAGGGGACATCTGCTTACAAAAATATGTAATTTAGCATTAAATACAGCTACTGTATTGGAGAGATTGCATGATAAGTACATCAGGCACTAGATCATCCTGGGATTTGTACAATGGTTAGCTTTGCTAACATGACAATTAACAGAAATACGTCATGAAACAAACTGATTCACATGATATTGCTGAAACAAATCAGAACAGAATCTGTCAAGGAAAAAAAAAAAAAGGCCTTTAAATCAGAGTAAAATATGACCCACTGATTTAGAGTTATCAATAGGGACCAGTAAATACACTGGAATGACTAACTAACTTGAAGCCTTACCAGTGCCTGAAGCCAACATTTACAAAGTTCCAAAAAAAATACCTATCTGAATGCCTGGCATCTACAATTCTTGTAATTTCTGATTCCAGGTAAAATATTATGTGAATGGCCATTTCTGTAGCTAGCTCTGACAAATCCAAGAGCCATGAAGTATCTCATTAAGCAATGCTTATTTCCCACAGAAGATGTGAGACTAACCTGCTGTGTTTTTGCTATCTCATTTCGGGAAAGGTTTCTGAGCCTATTCTTTCACAGGTGTAGGTGGTGTCTGTGTAGTTTCTGAAGAGCTGGTTCCTGGCTAGGCTGCTTAGATGGCCTCTCGCCCCAGTGTACAGTGCACAACACGACCCCTTTTTAATATATAGTTTTAGTAATTTTCCTTTGGCCACATGGGCCTTACCTATTGTAATGTGAGGTTTCCTCTTCCCAGCGCCAGCGTGGAACAGCCCAATGTCCTGCTCTAGAAAAGATCATCAGGCCTGTTGGGATGACCAGCTTTTTGATCCACCTCAAGCTCTGTTTCAGCCAGACATGAAGCAGCCTATATGAAGACATACCTAAGGCCAGTATTGTGCCAATACCACCATTACTTTGGTCAAACACATGATGTTGATGGTTGCTTCTATTGGCCTGAGAGATACTCTCTCCTGGGGAAGGGATGGATGGGAGGACAGTCATCCCATCTGCTTCTGCATCTTCTTCCCTGTGTGGTTCAGAAAGTTCTGCTGTGGCATGTAAAGTATTTTCAACTGGTTCAGCAGTCACTGAACCAGGTTATGTGTATCTGCAAAACATGACCAAAAGATCTCAAAAGGAAAATGAAACAAGCCAAGAATGTCTTTTGTGTGAGGTACTGGTCTAAGGCTCAGAAGATGTGGAAGATCCATTGCCGCCTGGGCAACAGATCTTCATTGCTAATTTATCCTCAGAGTTATACTACGTCTCTGTACTTCTTTGTTTACCTTCTGCTCACACTGCCCCTTTACTTTATCTCTTTAAGAGATATATGCCATGGGGCATTGGTTATATATCTCTATGTGGATATACGGAGCTTGGTGCTGTGGTAGATCACTCTGGATACAACCAGTAACAGCAAATAATAAAACCAGCTGTGATAACTTCTTTGGCATCTGTCTTTCGAGGAGAGACACCCAATAGGTATTCCAAATGTAACTCATCCCCTTCTTTATAAACTCTGCACTATCACAAGTAACAGCCCTCTTCTCCTGGAGCACAACCTCGATTCTCCTCAGCACTGCATTCTCAGGACATTCCGGTAATAAGGATGATAACTTCACTACTATAAAAGAAGATGCAATAACTGTCTCATTTTTCATGTAATTTGGACAAAAATGTTAACTACACATCGTTAGGGCTGAGCTGCTTCTGTGGTATAAAGTAATTAATGCTGTTGGGCGTCGTAGAATTCTCCCCTTATCTGAGCCTTGGTTGCCCAGGTTTCTGCCTGGAAAACGTGGTGCCTTGGCAAAATTAAACTGAGGATTTATAGTACAGACACCTTAACAAAGGCCTAGATTTGTATATGTTACTTTAAACCTGTATTTCCAGTTCCAAAACTTCATAATAAAAATGATTAAATTAATCTGCTATAAATAACTGGGTTGAAAATTACTTGACTTTGGCTACAAAACAAGAAAAAGTATTTCAGGGAACATATATATAACTATATATACACGCACGAATATATAAAAAGAACTTTCTGTGATAGGTTCAGAAATGCAAAGAATATTACACAGATGGAGAGACTGATTTATTCTTTCTGGAGCAACTTTAAGGCAGTCTGGATTTCCTCTTCTCTCCTGTTTAGAAACAATGCCAAACAAGAGGTTCAAGATCTATAATAAACTTCAGCTATTCATCTGTCTTCTACCTGAACTTGACCCAGATCAAATATATTTTTTGCAATTCAACCACTTTAAGACCTTACACTCTGGTGTGTCCACATGGATGTCCCCTATATCAGGCCCAGGAGTGAACAGAGTACTAGACTTATGCTTAACTTTCAGCAAGTATGCAAGTGCTTTGCTGGATAAGGCTTTGTTCAAGTACGTGCATTTGTGAACTAAAGGTTCGATCCCATATATTTACTGAACCTTTAGATAAGAGCAATACAAACAACAGAGGCATCCCTTACTCCTTCCCCTAAGACCACAAAACAAACAAACAAACAAACCTAAATTATTATCTGGCTAAGAACAGGAATTATTTTTTTCACCAGAATCAAAAGCAAAGTCTGTGAGAACATGTGTAATGAGCACATGGTGCTTATAATGCAGCTGTGTCAGTGCCCTGAGTGCTGGACCCTGGGCTTCGATCATCATAAGCCCAAACCTTACATATGTGCATATGTGGAGCTCTTTTAGTACAGAGCCAACATATTTGTGACTTGCTCTGAATTTACTATGACTTGTGCTGTGCCATTATGAATCTTCAGAGTGTCTACAATCTTTTCACCAAGTCCTTCTCTCTTTTTATTTTCCTTTTTTTTTTTTTTTTTGGGGGGGGGGGGGGGGTCGAAGAGGAGGTGGAGGGAAGGGTTGATTTTTTGGATGTTAGTATTCATTATTTATGTCTTGGCTATAGCTCTTTGGGATATACATTGTCCTCTTAACTTTTTGGTGCACCATAAATTGAGTCTGGGTTACATTCTCCAGAACGGTGCTGCAGCACAAACAGCAGATAACAACACCATGTTATAAATTATTTGTTACTGATGGTGGCTCTCCCAATAAGTAGCAATGAAGGATCTGACCTCTAAGGTCTGCTACTTGTGTGAATCCTCAGTGGATCTGCAGGGGGCTGATGGAGCCAGAGGTGAAGAGATAAGCCATGCCCAGAGGTCCAGGAATACTGTTTTCCAGAACTGCAGCTGTGCTTGCTGCTACAGATCAAGTCATTTCTTCCTGAGGTTGCAGTGGGCTCTGCTACTTGCTGGGGTCTGATGAAAAGCAAGAACACCCCAGTCCTGGTCTGCTTTCCCCTCTGTGTTTCAGGAAGCATTCAGGGAAGGATGGAGAGATGTCCTTTAGCTTCCAGGGTCTCCTCCTCTGCACCCAACCACACTGGGGGGGGGTGATCATTTGGAAGGGTGATGTGCTGTGGAGCTGGCACCTCTTCCCCACCTGAAATCTGCCTCAGCACACTCCATGCTGATCAAAGAGAATAAGGTGTTTGGCATGTGCTCATGTATGGATGCAGATGCACAGGTGCCACTAGACTGGGAAAGGACAAATGGTGGGAACTTCTCCTCTGTCCAAACTGGGGTGAGAAATTGTCCTTGAGACAATTCACAGGGCTCTACAACTGAAAATAGAGCCCTTTTGTAGAAAGAGCAGCATCTGTCAGGAGTCAGAATGTGGCAGTCCTTTCCTTTCTCCTCTGTGGATCTGGAGGAGAGCAACTTGGCTCCTCCGTTTCCACAGAGTGGTTTTCTAATCCCACTTAGCCAAAACCATGCTTACCAAGGGGGGAATGAGCCAGACCTCTTTCCATCTGGAAAATCACCATTTTGCTCTCCGTGCAAAGGAGGAAGCGAGGGGGAGTATCAATCTGCTCCTTACGATTAGCTCACCATGACAAATATGCAGTATGGAGGCCTGACCTACAAACTTCTCAGGTTCTTTTGTAGCAGTCAGCAAACAGGAAAAGACAAATGTTCTGCTGCTGAGATCGTAAAGAGTTTTGCCTTGGGAGTGAAGGAGGATGAACATGCTACCTCTTGGGCTTGCCTTCCTCGAAAGGAAAAATATGTAGTGCTAGTTGGGGGAGCAGTCAGATCTGGAAAGCCATATGCTGGTTTTGGCTCACTGAAGAAAGCCAGCATCTGGTTCGGCTCTGTTTCAAAGTTAAAATTTCTAAAATGGAGCCAAATATTTAAACAATATTAATAATTTTATTTCCTGAATATTAACTATGGTATATGGTGAAATAACTGCTCTACCTGCAATAAAGGGTTTTTAGGGCTGGTGAACTGCTCAGTCTCTCTGTCAGCATTTACTCACTTGTGCAAGCCAACTATGCACTGCATGGCGCACCATTTCAACCATGCATTGACTGCTTAATTAAAAGTACTGCTTTTAAAAGAGCAATAAGTTTGGTATTTTTCTTTTTTAATAACTGCCATAATAATCACTGTACTAAAGAGGAGAGTGCTAAGAGTGCTGAAAAGTAGTAAAAATTTATGAAAAGCATACAAGCTTAATAAAATATTAGTTAAAAATTCATGACACAATATGTCATTTTGTGTCAGGATGCACACAAACACTGTTCAGAGCTATTGGGGAGGAAACTCTAACACACTTTGTGGAGCCAATACTCAATGCCAATTTCCACTAGTTATCTGGCTTCTCTTTTTCAAGTGGGTGGGAGCTTTGCGAAAACTTTGCAGGCTTCTCTCATGTTGGTGAACACCCTGAGTTTCAAGTTACCTGGATTTCTCCAAAGGGTGTGGTATGTGTGTAATGTTTGGAAGGTGAATAGAAGATCCAGTGGGATTCTCATATTTATCTTACAGAGGGCATCTCAGGCAATCTCCTCCAGAAAGCCTTCAAGAACCCTTTTGTTCTGCAGTGCTAGAATGGTGTGATTAGAGTAAGTGATCCTGATTATGAGAGAGGGCCTCAAAGCAGTACACTTCAGATCAGGGAAGTTTCATGATTTTGCCATTTACAGACAAGAATCTGAGAAGTGCACAGGTCAAGGCACAGATTTTTAAATATGGATTTACGACATAAAAATTCAGTGGTTGTGATGATTACTTTCAGACCTCTCCTAGTCATGTGTGGTAACCATCTGAAGGCAGGCCTTTCACCTCTAGAAGGCCTCCTAATGACAGGGCCACTGCTGGCAACAACAGGAGACAGGAAGGAAATTTCTGCCAGGTTGGTATGCAGAGAGGATTGTCCTGAATCAGAAGCCCTGAGGTTCAGAAATTATGCGCCTCTTGAGATGTGCAGGGGGAGGTCTGTACCTCCCTTTGGCCATAAAGAAGTGCCCTTGCAGAGCACTCCAGGGTGGCTCCAACAAAAAATTCCTCCCCAAGATTTGCCACTGACTAGTTGAGGCAATGCTCGTCTCAATTTTCTGGCTTGTCTGACTCCCATTCCTTCTCCCCAAGTTTTACACAGTCAACTCCCAATTAACCCGTGGGTGGTTTATCCAGGGGGCTGATAAACCATGGATGTAAGGATGGATGCGCAGCCAGCTCCGATCTGGCCAACCATGTTAACTCTTACAAAGGGTTACTGCGCTGCTGCTTGGGCCAGCTGGGTTTCCCCTCTGTGTCAGGGAAAGCCCAGCCTTAGGTAACTGGCTGTGCAGAGCCATTCAGGCTCACCCTGCCTCGCCTTTCCAACTCTGGGAGAGCAGGGATGCAGGCAGAGAGACACACAAGCCCTCCTGCATGAAGCCAGCATTGCAACAGAGCAAAGCTGGCTGGTCCTGACAGAACTTTTGGAGAGCTACAGAGATGTCTTGGTGCTGGGATCCCAGAGCTTTTTGCTGTGGCAAGACTGGTCAGTGGAGTGCTGCATGCTGCTAGCTCACGGTACGGGTACCCAAGCACCAAGGTGCAGCCTCCTGGATTCCTGGATCCTGCAGGGAGCAGAAAGAGGTGAAGAGGCATCTGAAAGACTCCAGGCAGAGCTGGACAGAGCAAGATCTGAGCTTGAAACAATAAGGCCTGCCAGATGTGCTCTTGATCCCTACCACATGTCTTATCCAGGCTTTTCTGTTATCTAGAATACCTCAGGCCATATTGCCCCGATAACAGTGCCCATATGGGCTGTACAGTTCAGGGGTGAATATTTCAGCAGGTGGCACATCACACAGAGGGTTAACTGCCGCACTCTTGAGATAGCTCTAAATGCCTGTGCTGATTTTGTTCACCATGCCTCACATTAGACTCCAATATTTCCAAATGTTACTCTAGGTGGCTTGCCACAGGCCACAGGACAAATCAGTGTCACAGCTCGAATTCAGGCCCAGGTAATACATGTGAAAAATCTCCAACACAAATTGGGAGCTCTGTAGGGACTCCTCGTAGCATGGGCTGGTGTGATATTCATCTGGAAGTGCTGCTGTTTCTATACTGTAATTATGATCTGAACATTTTAGAGGAAAAATAATATTTTTAACTCTCATTTACTTTCTGTTTTCCCATTTCCTATACTTTATTTCTCTTTGAAGGACAGGAAGCTTGCATTGATCCTAAAGCAAAATACCAATTTAAAATATCAGACTCAGACATGTAGGCCGGAGCAGATGCTGACTATTCATAGAGCAGTTGCATCTGGATACATTTGATATCATGTCCTCACATTTTTACGCTCAGTTTTTACGCTTGTCAGCAGATTACTTATTTCCCAAATGTGGTATTTCTGGATTGGACCTGACAGTCGTGGCACAGTGCATAAAATCTACTTTGGGAGCATGGGATGCTCAAGCCATATGACCCATAAGTTAGTCTCACAGGGTAATATAAGAAAAAAAAAATGCAGAAAACACTGGTCTTTCACATTACACAGCTAGAGAAAGCATAGGTCTGTTTTTATCAATGACTCTCTCATCTGCCTTCTGCCTGGATGGCTTAGAAATTTTCTATTTCATCTTGGTGCCCAACGGTGACCTCAGTGTTTTCAAGAAGAACAGAACAAATAGCTGATAGAAAAAGGAGTTAAAGTAGCCTTACTGAACAAATAAATTGGCAAGTGTATCTAATAATTGCATGGGTTCAGCATTTTTCTGCGATAAATGAGTAAACTTTAAATGTATCTCTGAGATGTACTATCTCAGGCATTGCCATGGGCAAGTTTTATCCAATGATGAAACAGCAAGGCCTTGTGAGATAAAGATGATAGAAGGGGTACTATCAGGTGGCAGCTGGGTAATTACAACTCTCTATTTGGGCTCTGTAGTGATGCTGCATGTGATAAGTGGAGAATAATGAAGAAAAAGGAGTAGTGATAATACAGGAGCTAAATGGTAGAAAATAGCCTATCATAGCCCACAGCCCTCTGAGTGCCTATGGGGACTTTGAACTATCTTCTTCAGTTTTCAGCCACAGAAAAAATACTCTCTCTTTCTTCTTCCTTTGCTAAATTTATGTCTGGTGGGACAAAAGGGAAAACTGAAAGGAAATCATGGGTATGTGAAGAGAATATGACCTTTGCAAATAACGCTGAAGGTCACTGTGTAATTATTCTAAAATAAAAGTATCCTGTAATCTTGTCTGTACCCACAAAAGATGTAAGACCATTTTTTAATGCGATTCTGAGCAATTTTGTTGGGGATCATGGTTTATGAAAGGTCAGCTAAAGTATTTCTAATTGTATCTGGTCTAGCTCTTTGCTCAGAAGAACATAAATGTCATTTCTTATGATAGAGTCAAACACTGATTAAAGTGAAAGACTGTCAAAAGACAAACTCATTACATGTAAACAAAAATACTATTTCCTGAGTGAAAATGGGCTCTAATAGATTTAAAACAAAATGCAGGAAGGGAAAATGTCCTGGAGCTGATCATTGAAACTGTAATTCTAGTTTGCTTCTGTCTTCTTTTTTTGTCTTCTTTTTTTTTTTTTTTTTTTTTTTTTTTTTTTTTTTTCTCTACAGAAAGGAATACCTACTATGGTTCCTGGTAAGCTTGGCCCTCTTTTCAGCTCTCTGGATGACTGTCTCGGTATTTTTTTTACTCCTCAAAGTGAGATAATAGTTCCACAGCACCTCTTTCACTTCAGAGCATGGTATCTAAATGTCAGTTACAGTGGAAGTGATTACATGCATGTGCATACATGCATGTGCCCATATGTGAGGAGACTGCACTTAAATAACTGCAGTTTAAATGTGAACCACAGTTTTTACTTTTTTTTTTTTTTTTTCCCCTACTTAACAGCTAGAGTAAGAAGGGTATGGTGTATCATCTTTTTCTTTTCTTTCTTTCTTTTTTTTTTCTTCTTCTTAAGACACTAAGCTGGCATTACCTGATGCAATGTGGCACTTCACAGAATGGGAGGTTATATTGGCACGGTGTGGGGCGTGAAGCACTTAGGAATGGAAAGATTTGAAATGAGACACTTCTTCATACTGCAAATGGTGATGGTTATTGACATAGGCATTAGTGAACCAGTAGTGAGAGTGAGGAATTTTATATAGAGCCTAGATTTGGGATGCATGTAGCTTTTGTTAGTAATACTGAGAAAATCCTAATCAGCGGTAGGGAAAAAAAAAAAAAAATCTTGTTCTCATCATGACCGAACCTGACTGGAAGTATGACAACAGAGTTTATGCATTACAGAAATGAATGGCATGTAATAAAATATTTACAGTTGAACAGAATGCTTGCTTTTAAGCTGAAACTCAACAACTGAATAAATAAGGAAATTTGAACACACACTAAAAAAGCTTTGGAAAACATCTACCTGATAGTGATGGTTCCCATTATATAATTATATTATAAAATTCATTCAGATTTTCTAAAAATTCAAATCATCTCTGTGTTTTGGTGAAGCACTGGGATGACTCACAGCAAATTCAACCCTTCATTTGGTTTAAGATAAAGGTTCCAGGATAAAATATATATATATAAAAAAAACAAAAAAAAAAAAACACACAGATAAACAGATATATATTACAAATCAGAAGTTCACAGTGGAAAAGAATTATTAGGCCATCTCAGTCAGCAAGTGTAGTTTTTCAATATTGACTGTATCCTACTCCCCTGGAGTAATGGAGCTTTGTCATTGACCCATGAGTCCTTATTTATGTAAAGGCCACTTAGTGCTCTGGTCATGTAAGTGAAATACAACTCTTATCATGTGGCTCTGCAGAGGCTCCCAAACGGTGAGGTTCCCTGGGACAGGATTCATCTCACCCACGTTTGCACATCCAAAAGTTAGACACCCGAGCCTGAGTTAGCCACCCTGGATTTTCTTTTGAGTCCATGGGTAAAAATATGCACCTTTGGAAAGCAAATGATGTGACCTGTGTCAGACATCCAGCTTAAGGAGGGATCAATCACCCTCTGGAAATGCCTATTCCTCCTGACTGACTACAAAGGGAGCCTGTGGTGACTAGCTTAAACGTTTAACTTTTAGATGACTGAAGACAGGTAAAATGAATTGCATCCTGACTTTAAAGGAGATTTGTGCCCAGGGAGATCAAGACAGGTCTCTATATTTGGACATTTCTCCCATTTTAAATCATGCTAAGTGCTTCCCAAACCACAGTGATGAATAAACCTATTGTCATTCATCTCACTCAGTCTGACTTGCATTTCACTCATTTTTGGCTGTATGATGCTTACACAGAGCTTTTCAGGTGGCTGTGATGACTTAGTGCCCTGCTTCTTCTTCTAGACCCTGTCCTCTGTTAGTCATTTGTATGGCCGTAGAGTGAAGCAGATCAGGACACTGATCTGGCTGAAAAAAAAAAAAAAAAAAAAAAAAATGACTGAGGTGTGCAAAGTTGCTCTCTCTGCTGGCTCAAATGTCCATACAAACAACTGCATTGAAAAATGGAGGAAATATCACAAGAGCAGCATCAGGGCTAGAGGCTGCTTCCAGGCAGCCTCCATTATATGCCTTTGTTTTCTGATATCCATTTTTTTCTGGACTTGACACTAAAATCGTTACCAAGGCTTCACTGTCTTTCCTGGGTCTGGGTAGCTTTCTCCTCATCACCCTCATTGCTCTTCCTGTCTTGTCTAACCAACAAACACAGTCCCTTAGGGCTGTCTTCCTCACTCTACTTCCTCTTTAAGCAATGTACTTAATTTGCGGGGCAGTAAAAAACACCACTAGAAGAATCAAGGACTGTTTGCCAGTCCTACAGCTCAGACAGATGTTTATTGGCAGGTGCAATGTTCTTCCAGAGACTGGGGATCCACAACCTTCTCCACACTTGTGGTGGCGTTGTAGAGGTCCTGGCCCTCACTGGCCATTCTGGTCTGCCCTTCTGTTGCTCTTTGGTGTCCAGGTCAAGCTCACAGCTTGTAAACAAGCATGGCAGTAAAGCTACTTAAAAGGACATACCGATCAAAGTAAATACACTATCCAGCTCTGAAAATCCAGGGGAAAGTGTTTAACGGAAGAACTGTCCCAAGAATTGGAGCTTGCATTAACTAGGGATTTGTGTGTGTGTGTGTGTGTACAGAGCACAACTTGGCACTTCCCTGGCCTACCAAGAAATTAGCATTTTAGCTCACATCATGACAGCATTTTCAAAGTGGATTACCTGGTTGTCCTCACTAGCTGTGCATTGCTTCACATCACGTTTTGGCATCCATCAGCTGTGTGGCGAACCTTGCGCAGAGGACATGCTCCAGAAGTGCATTTACGGTGCTCCCACTGCTCACAGGCATTCAGGCCCTGGATCTGTGCTACACACAACGCGGGGACACCCACTCTGAAGTGCCCTGAAGAGTGTGGATACACTCTCAGCACCAATGTTTTACTCTAATTACTGTTCCTATTGGTCCAAATGTCTCTGCTAACACAGGCCTAGCCTGTGTATTGCCCAATGTGATCAAAATAGTCTCTATTTCATATTTGTCTCTCCTCCCAAGGCCTTGGAAACAAAGTCAGAAACCAACTGTTACTTCTGCGAAATGAAACCCAAATCAGAACCCAAATCTGCCTTCAAGGTGGTACAGGAAACACCCCAAAACAGTTTTTGCTTTGTGGGCTCAGTGTGATTCCTATCAAAAATTAGGAGTTTTCTCTTCTCTGTTTACAGTCTTAGATTGTATTCTTGCTCATTGATTTTTGGCATTATCATCAATAAAATGAACACCCATTATGTATGAGTTTTATACCTGTATTTTATTTGAGCACCAGCAGTATATAAATAAGAAATCCTACACCAATATTCTTGCTCTATGCTGCTTCATGATCTCTTCTTTTTTATGCATCTTCTTTTACCTTCTGAAATTACAAGGCCTATACCAGGGAAATGAAGTCAGAAATTTTCATAATTTTTAAGTGTATTCATAAAGGCAGGAAATAATCTGTTCTCCGTGTCCCTGGTAGATAGGACAAGAATTGATGAGCTTAAATTTCAGCAAAGGGGATTTAGGGTAGTCATTAGGAAAAACTTTCTAGTTAAGCCTTGGAGTAGATTGCCTAGGGAGTCTGTAGGATCTATATCGCTGGTGTTTTTTCAAGAACAGGTTAGACAAGTGTCTATCAGGAATGTCATAAGTATAGTTTATCTTGCCTTGAGGGGGTGGAGGGAGCAGATGACCTCTCAAAGTCTCTTCCAGCCTCATTTTCCCGTGATCTTATGTTTCTCTTCCAAGGTATTCCAAATGCTGCATTTGTCTCTATCAGTAAGTCTCAGTATTTCTTATACAGTGTTATTCCAGGACTGAGATTTGAAAATTCATAATCCTCCGAGACCATAGATCACTGAGAAGTGTGTCTTGTTTATCCGTTGACACCTGACACTAGTGCAAACAGTAGTGTTCAGCTGTTGACTCAGATTGGAATGCTTTTGATCATATTTTGCCCTATTCACAATTTTGCTAATAAAATATCATCAACACTGGTAAATCTGACATACTGTTGAACCTGAATTTCAAATATTAGTCAGGATGAGAAACGTATCTATCACCATTAAGACCAATTGTTTTATTAATACCTTCAATTTTTGAACACTTCCCTTTGGTCAACAGAGATTCTCAAGGTTTAACATGTCGTGTCCCCCCCTCCCATCAGACAGTAGTTCTCTAAAACTGACTGATATAAAATATCAAAACATATTTTCCTATTAAATACTTTACTGAACAACATGATGATTTTAGACCCAAGAAAATCATAGTAACATAACACTGCAGACAGAAAAATGTTCATTAACAACACAAACCCTTGAAACATGGGGAAAAAAATTGTTTTGTAATTGTTTTTCTACACTGCGTTTGTGTTGTGGTACTGTGGTCCTCATTCCTGTTTTCTTCCAGGCTACTGTTCCTTGCGTGACTACTCGGTGATCTTCTGCAATGCATTAGTTCTTACCCACACCCTCTACAACAGCCTTTTTGGGAGATGGGGAAAGCTGACCAAAGCTGTGTGTTGAGAATGCAGCCCTCCACTGCAAATATGGAGATATGTGGCAGTAAAGAGCTTCTGTCCTGCACAGCACTAATTTAACAATTAAAAGCCAGCTTCCTCATGCTCTGTCCAGCTCTGATACCTGGCTGAACTGAAGGATTACTCCTAAATCAAAAGTTCTGGCTATGCTATGCTATGTGATAGGATAGTACTCAATGAGGAGAGCTGCTCTCCACATCTCTGAAAGATATCTCCTATCTTCTTTGAAAGCTGTTATACCCTCCAACTCTGCTGAAGCTATTTTAGTTAAGCTACAACAACTCAATTGGCTAAATCCTTACTAGTGATATGCAGTTAGAGATCACCCAGAGCTGATACTGGGACTATGGATCTTGTCCTTAAGAAACTTTAAGATCTTTATTATTTTCTCAGAAATGTCAGTGGAAAGCATAAGAGCAAAGGATGGGCAGGGACTGATTTGTCTGCAATGACATCAATTCAAATGTGCATCAAAACACAGTGGCAGAGATTCATTTGACAGAGATGAATGACAAAAAAACAGCTCTCCCACAAAAATTCTCATTCTTGATGTACAACAGGCGATTATTTCACTTAATCAAATTTTCAATTAAGCTGCCTACAGTGTCAGGAAGCCACAAAGTCATTTAATAGACAGCAGTTGGAATGGGCTGGGAGAGGAAATATTTAAGCTGAACTGATCCTGATGGGATTTCCCAAGCTCAGGAAATTCTTACATAAAGGACATTCTGAGAAGCAAACGACTTGGCTTTAAAAGGATCAGATTTGTATTTTTTTTCCTAGATTTGAGATCTTGAGTTAAATCAGAACATTATTTGTTGCTTTTGCAATGCACACAGATTTTACACAATTGCAAGTAGGTAGAGCTTCAGTAATTACAATATAGAAATGGTTTGCCTCTTAAATTAGGGTACAAATCTGAAGAACCTAGGGTTCTTGAAAATGTTTCTCTGTATTGGGCAGGAAAAAATAGAGATGTCCATATCATTTCACAGTAAAGGCTATTTGAATTATGCACTTTTGGGCAGAGCAGATGTGAAAAGCAAATGGGGCACTTCT
This sequence comes from Oxyura jamaicensis, assembly GCF_011077185.1. Taxonomy (NCBI): domain Eukaryota; kingdom Metazoa; phylum Chordata; class Aves; order Anseriformes; family Anatidae; genus Oxyura; species Oxyura jamaicensis. Next base: position 151,247,877 of record NC_048893.1, read on the forward strand.
CAGAACACATGCTTTCAAATTCCTGCCCTGCAGTAGATTCAGTCCATGAATTCAGAGAGCAGTCTAGGTTTCTAAACATAAAGCCATTTTAGGTGCCCCTCTTAGTATATTGCCCAGCCTCCAGTTCTGCTCTAGCAGGTCCTGTCAAAACATCTGCCACTCCCATGCAGATGTTCTAGATACCTTCAGATGTTTGCAATGGCAGCAGATGCTTGTATTTAGGCTCATGAATTGCACCCTTGATTTGTAAGTGCTCCTGTTTCCTGTCTATAAAATGATAAAATAAGCCCTGCTTTCTCCCAGCTTCAGCTGTGCCAGCTCTTGCAAAGCTGACATAAACACTCATAGTTCTGTGAATGCTCAAAACATTTCCAGTGTAAAACCCACATGGATTAGGTTGAAGCCTGTGCTCAGAACTTCTCATGAGATCCTTACAGGAAGCAGCCATCTGCCTGTCTGCCCTCTGAGGATGGCTCATTCCCTCCTGCGAAACATCCTTCATAGTGTGGTTGCGGGCTACATGGTCTGGCCCCACATGCTGGCAATTGGTGTTGAGATCTCATCTACAGAAGTTGCAAACCCTCTGGAAAGAGGGCTTTTTCCTATTGCATATATGCACAGGGGTGTCTGCAACAGGCCAAGGCCTCAGCTGGAGTCTCACAGCAGTCTCTTAACAGGACTAAATCATACCAGTTTCTACTCATTAATTACATACAAGAAGACATTTATATAGTACAGCATGATTTGCCAATAATATAAAGCTGTTCTTTGATTAACTTCCCAACAAACAGAAAGTTCTGCTAAGAGTGCATTTTCCTGGGCTGCAAAGAACTTCAGTAAGGTATCTTTCATTTTAAAATGTCAATCTTCTGCTTATTTGGAGGTATTAAATGGCCCTTCATTCTGGTGGCTGCTTTTCAGATGCTTCAGGCTCTCTGACCATCAGAGATCGGGAACGTTACCCATTGTCCTTTGGAACTGGGATTTGTCGCTGGTGACAGCCCATGGTAAATGCCCTGGAATGGGAAAATATTCCACAGAAAATTTAATTGCACCAAATTATTTCAGAAGGCATCTGTTTCAGAGGGCTCTGCATTTCAGTGCTATATTTATTGTTTTGCTATAAAGAGAAAGCATTTAATTTCTGGTTGTATTATTTTATCATGTTAACTGTCTACTGAATTTTACTTGTTGCACAGGGAGTTTGTTCTCAAAACAAATCTATTAGATACCCTATTTGGAATGGTCTTATTGAATTTCTGATTGTGTTTTTCCCTCCAGCTGCCTTCCATTAAGTACATCTATCCCTTTGATTTAAATATTTCCTGCGTAGGAATTGAACACTAGGAAGAACTATAGCACTGGGATATCTCCTGCTCCATCATTTTTTAAACATGTCCTGCGCAATTAGTTCAGTCACTGTAAGACGTTGGCAGGAAAATTCATATGCCTCCAGACCTGGGTTCTCCCTAGTGCAGATATTTACCTTTTCCTGGGCTAGCTGGGATCAAGGGGACCAAGAGCAAACCTGAATATCATGAACAGGAGAAATTGCTCCCAAGTGCCATACTGGCCTGCTCAGGGATCTCAGACCAGTGGCCTCCCCTCAGTAAGAACCCAGAAAGACCTTCAAACTCTCTGCCTCACACTTATTATTAAAATGAGTAAACTACTTGGTGGCTAGAAAACAGCCAGCCCTGGCATTTTGTTGGCTGTCGTAGAGGCTGCTGAGAGGAGTCCTTCATCCTAGACAGCAGTGCTGGGGTCTGGAAACAGAGAACAGTGATCTTCTGCATGCCTTGGAGATAAGAAGTAACAAATTTATGAATAACTGTGGGGAAAAGTAAGGCAGATTAGGCATAGGAATGGAAAGTTGTAGAAAGTTACCGTGTTGCCATATTGACATGGCCATTTTCCTTCTGAAATTGAGATGTCAAGCACTAAAAAATCAAGGAATTTCTGAACGGTTTCATGTCTTTTACTACTTTGTCTTTGGAGAGATCCCTGAGAAAATATATATATATATATGAGAAGCTTGAGGCACTACAGAAAATAGCATTAGCCACTCATCTCCTAACAACAGGCAATGTGGCAAACTGGGCCTCATCTGAAGGTACTGACGTCAAGAATATGACTCAGATATACCTGCATGTGTTTCAATCACTTCTCTAATTACAAAGTAGATAATCTCTAACTGTTAGTATTCTCAGGGGAAAAGTTAATTTACCTGCCAATCAGTCTGTACATTCACCTTCCAGCTTTGCTATGAACTTATCCTGAGGAATACTTCCACTACTCCATGACATAAAAATGTTTAATGTTCACAGCATCATTGTCAAAGTGAACTTCCCCACTCTGCAGTGTGTTGCATTAGGCTTATACGAGATGTTTAGTATTGTTCATGAACATACATGTTCTACGGTTCCCATCACCATAGTGCTTGTACACATACCCTACATACAGAGCAGCCTGGATTACGTCTTTTCCTCCTGCAGGCATTTTCATAATAACTGAGCTGTGAACAGACTCCCGTTGAGGTCATTAAGGGTGAGATAATCTCCAGGACTTTCTCACGTGCAGGCCTGGATGGAGAAAGCAGTCTTGAACCATGGGTTACGTGTAGTCATCTTGGACATGGCTTGGTTATTCATCCTGCTTTTTACTCCAAGACCTCTGCAGTTCTGCAATACATCACCTGATTTTGTAAATACATATGTAAATGTTCCCAAGCAAAATCTTCCTATTCATAAATCTTAAGCCATCCAAACATAACTAAGAGTTACTTCATAAGAGGTTTCCAGACACTGTACATCTAAATGCATTTATTAAGCTAACTGCAAAGAGTTTTTAAAAGATCATTAGTGTCACCACTGCATTCAGTTGAGCTGCGCTGAGTGCATGATGGGGCAGGCTAGATAAGCAGCTGAAATATGAAATGGATAAATGCAAATGAATTTGCACTGACAAACAGAAGCAAAATTTCTCATTCAATTTCAGCATTGGTTCTTGTGAGCAAATAGTTCTGAATGTGGAATTTGTCAAAATCAGAGCCTCTTAGTGCTTCTCTATCCTTCCCCTTTTATTCAATGGAAATAAGAACTTCCTTAAAGCATGTGGGGATATTCTGAGGGGTGATTGGTGAAAGCTTTTGGGATGCTACAACACATACGGAGTTTACAGAGCTGATGACATTTGCAACGTACAATGTTTGTGGGATTTTAATTAGCTTGTGCAGCTAACTAGAAGAGTAGCAGGGAAGAATCTGCACAGATGTGACCCAATATAGGAGATGGGAAAGTAGAGGTGATGGAGAGCCCTATAAACAAATACAGAAAACTCTGTGATCCTAAGAAATATATTCCCACAGGAAATGGCTGAAAGTGACAAAACTGGGTCCTCAATTTTAGACATTTAAATCCACATATATACATTCAAATTCTACTGCCAAAAAGGACTATTAGATCATAAAATTTGATCTATGGTATATTAGACCTATTACTTCATCACCCAATTACTTCTGTATGGAGCCCAATAACTTCTGTTTGATGAAAGGATAATTTGTGTTTGACTAATGCATAGCTTCTAACATAATATCCAGTCTTGATCTGACAATATCTGGAGACAGAAAATCTATTGCATGGTAGTTAGTCTGAATGGTTGATCCCACTCACTGTTAAAAAAAAAAAAAAAAAAAAAAAAAAAAGTCCTAATTTGACTTAGCTTCAGATTCCAGCCAGAGTTTTGTTTTCTACTATCACTTCAGTGCTCAGTGTTTTCTCCCAGGAAGGGATTTATACATGTAATCTAGTCATTTCTCAGTTTTCTTTCTAATAAAGAGAGAGAGAGACCTTTTCTTTCAGTTCTTAAATCCCTTTTTTTCAATGTTTGTTGTTTATTTGTTTGCTTGTTTTTTAAACACCAAAACTGAACTCCATATCCTAACCATGGTCTTGCCAGAACAACATATGAAAGTGCTGTCATTTCTAATGCTGCTCATTACTTCCACAGCTGTACAGTTAGGATGTGTCCCTCATAGCACAATGTTGCATTGGAAGTCATGGTTGAATTCCTAGTCCACTAAGACTGTCTTTGTAGGATACTATCCCCAATTATTTTTGGTTGGCTTATATTTTGCAAACCAAAAGAAACAGCTTCTTTCTTTGCGGTGTTTGTTGTCTTGTTCTTGCCTGGCCCTTCACCTCAGTCTTCCAGAAATTTGCAGAGTGCTGTGGATTTTCCTAGACCCAGTCTATTCTGCATTACATTCAACACAGCAGTTTGGATTTCCATCATTAATGCCATTCCTACAGAGGTCTCCACAGTTAAAGCTTTTGTACTCTACCTGGGACAACTTCCCAATTCTCAGGCTTGGGAATTCCTCCTGATCACACCTGACACATCAAGTGTGCCTACACACAGACCAGCACAACCTGCTGCCATTCCTCTTTTTTTCTGCTGTGAGCATGGGTTGTCCAGGCTGGAGCCACTGAATGCACCTAAGCCAAGTGTGTGCAAGACCGTGACCCCAAAGAGCACACAGTTCACATCAGAAGGATAACTGTGATCTATCTGGGTTGCTCCAGTGTGCAAGCTGGAGAGCAGTGCATCTCAAAAGATGTCAACTACATAATAAGACCTTTTTTAAAAATCAATATACACTCTTAGAAGTGACAGGGAGGAGAGACGGGAGGTAAAGGTAAAACAGAGAAGTGAATAGAGCATTGAATTGTCTGAGGCTTATACGTCAGCAAAAAGAAAATGATTGGTAAACCATCGAGAGCAATTATAAGTGGAATGAAGATCATAATTAGCCAAGGGGAAATATGAGAGATGCTAAAGGGAAGAACTATATTTGTTTTGAGGAGGGGGAGCACAGACAACCAAAAACACTGGCTGCAGACCGTAGAGGTTGGGACTTGTACTACCCCCTCATGTATTTGTAAACTAAGCATTAAGGAGGAATTCAGGGAACAAGGAGGGTTCCTCCAAGGAAATACCTTTTTTGACAATTAGGTTTCTTTTTCTCAACGAACTATTGGGGTTACTTGGAAGAATGAGTACTGTATTGCTTATGTAGCCTCCAGCTGGGGAAGCGTATATTTGACTCCTGCACTGCTCAGTGTAGGCAAGCAAGTTATAACACTGAACTAGGAAGGTGGTGAAAGCTAAAGACCGCTGTTGAAGATGGTTTGTCCCTGTTTCATTCAGTAAATCTCATTCAGTAAAGTGCAACAGTTTGTATGTTCACAGAAACTTTCAATATTGGTCAAATGCCAGGAATCAGATGTTAAGCAGATTAAAGAATGGACTGGCTCATTAGCTGCAAATTGAATGAATGCAGAAGGTTTAATTTTGGATTGATGAGCTCCAAAGCAGGCTAAGGCTTGCTGATGAAGGAGCATCAATACAACAGTTTGCTTTCCTTGTGCCATGAGGGTATTTCCAGCCACTGATGCTCAGCTGCAACAGAAAGGAAACAAGGGATCCTTGGCTGCAGCAGGAACAGTGTTTTGTTTGGTTTTTTGTTTGTTTGTTTGTTTGTTCTGTGTTTGTGTATGTGTAAGAAAGGGTTTGGTGTTTTTTGTTGTTGTTGTTGTTTTGTTCTGCTTTTTTAGTGTTATTTTGTTATTTTTTTTTGTTTTACACTACAGTATAAAGTATCCCCAAATTATCAGATGATTATCAAACATATGCAAAAAAAATATATGCAATTTGTCTCCTTGGAGTACTTCATAATATTAGCTTTAGGTTTCAGAGTGTTGAGTTTTTAAATTACTCATCACAAACAAAAGAACTACTGCAGGATAGGTGTTGATAATAATGCCTGATAGCTGTGTATAATGTTTTGATTGGCAGAAGAGAGTCTGACTACTACAGGAAGTAGTTGGCCAGAGGATCTTGTTCAGGCACAAATAGTAAAAAAAAAAAAAAAAAAAAAAAATTGTACATGAACAGGGCTGTCAGGAATATTTGTGCAGAGAAACGGGAAACTCTGTTAACTTGCTACCAAATAAAAAAGGTTTTGCCTTACTGGTAGATTTGTCTGCTACACAATGCAAAGAGAAATATGAGACTCTGAAGGCAGGGATGGATATTTGTAGGCTAAAGAGTGGTGTTTTAAGATGTTTTTGTCCTACAGTCAGCAGAAGATAAATGGAAATTTGTGCTTCTAATGAGTTTAAAATGTGAAATAAAGCATGAATACAGGATGGGGTAGAAAAGATAGAAATGATAATAACACTCAATAAAATGTACCAATCATAAAATAAAACAAACAACAAATCCTTATGTCCTTATTCTGATCATAGAGGCACACTCATATGACATGGCTAGGGGCACAAGGGACCAAGAAAAACAACATTTCATGGAAAGCATTTTCCAGCAGACAAGGAATTTCCTATCAGAGGACAGTATAAAGGACTTTCTCCCATCTTCTTTCAGCTCCCTGTCTGAAGTTCAATTTCCCGGGCTAAAAGCAAAGCCAGATATTTTGATCTCTTCGGGAATCAGTGGTGACAGAAGAAAACATATGAAACACTTTGCTACATAGGGAGCCAAAAGAATTAAAGAAATATTCATAACATGGCTGTTTCCTATTGTCAACAAAGGGAGGAATTCTGAGAGAGACAGCTGAGGCCAAACATTTTTCAACACTTGATATGTCAGCAAGGTTCTGGCAGGTGTCCTTAGGAAAACAGAGCACTCGTTTGAGCATGTTCAATGCCCCTTTGGGAAACACTGTTCTCTCAGACTGTGGTAAGAGCCTGGTGCATTTTCACCAGAAACTGCCACTTTATTTTTCACAGTAGATAACCCCCTGGTATTGGAACCTATTGGAAGTTCTGATGTAAAGAAACCACATGACAGACCATAAGAGATACTCTGAGAAACTTTGGGAAAAATCAATGCTTCTGTGCTAAACGTAAGTGAAACGTAAACTCTGCGGAAAGGAAATTACCTAGGTTAACTGGTCAGAGTACGGCACAGTGTGCTGCAAAGTATGGTGCAGACTTTTACACCTCCTCCAACATGTAAGAGAGGCACACAGAGACCCAGGTGTGAAGGGAGCATGTACATGGGTGGCTGCATGACCAGCACCAAGGGAGCACTAGCATGTGAAGACAGGAAAGGGACATGGGGTACAAATTGCAAAAAAAGAGAAACAAAATTGTTAAGTGAGTCCATGACTGGGAGTAAAGACTTCCAAGCGTGAGCTCAGACTAAGTGGTCTTTCCAGATGCTTTCAAGAGGGCCTGGGCACAGATAGCTGAGACCAGGGCTGATACATCCCACTCACTAACAAATGGAGTGTTAATATATTCCAGAAAGCAGGAAAAGCGTCAGACTTGGGGTGTAGGTGTTGCAAAGTTCCAAGTTGTTATATATGGGAGGAGAGGGTTATCCTAAATTACCATAAACCATTTTTTTGCCTCTGCCAAAAGGGACCTGTCAACTTTCCCACCTCTGCCCCCAAAAAAGGAGAGATTATTTTTCTAGCCATGAGTACATCATTTGCAAATTAAATATAAATGAAGAGATATTTGGTGGTTCAGCCATAATCTTGATGGCATCTGACAAAAACACAGGGGAGGAAAGTCCAAGTTTAAGTATGTATTTAACAACTTGAGTTTTTACACAGAAAATCTTCAAATGTTTTAAGTTTAGTTGAAGGCTAATTAATTAAACTAAATCAATTACATAAATTAATTAAGACTAACAACACAGGATATTCGAGATGAGTCCCAAACCTTATTATAAATTTAAGACAGATCTCTAAGAACTGCCAAAACTTAGTGGTCATGAGTACAAGGAGTTTGCAGGAAAGCTCGAGTTTAGACATGCAACTGGTAGTCCCATCTAGAGAACAGCTAATAACAGCACATCTTATTAGAGAAATACAGCAATGGAATCATACTAAGATCTGCATTTTGTACTGTTAAGCTCTAGGATAACACCAAGAAAATCTGAGTCTGCTCATGTGGAAATTGTGGAAGTCAGTACAAGACTTCCATGCATGGACATGGTTAGTAAGGAATAGCAGGGTGCTTATCTGGCTGCTCATGGATAGAGAAAGAGGCAAGTGAAGCACATCAAAGTCAGCAAAATTCATGGTTCTGAGAGCTCTTAGCACACCTTTGTGAGAACAAGAATTGAATTATTTACACATAAGCACATTGCGTTGAGCCCTGAGGTCAAAACCTGTACCTCAGTGTTGATGTAAGGTAGGGGCATCGTGGGGCACTGAACTGCCCAGAGAAGTCCAACTGCAGAAAGAGCAGCAGCATCGTAAGATTTCTGACTCATAAATATACGAAGTTCAGGACAAATGGACTTTCCACTGTCTAGTATCACAAGGAAGGCTGTCTGCAAGGATGTTGCAGAGACTCATGTTAACAGCTAATCAATCGTTTGCCATCTTTTGGATTCTGATGTTCACTGTTGATTATTGAAGTCGTTAAGCTTAACTGGAAGGGAAGATGAAGGAGTTATATTTCCAAGAGGGTACACCAGAAGCTATTTGAAGCTGGTTGTTATGTTCTTCAGCAATCATGTCGCATGATGCTGGCCAGACTAAAACTCAGACATTGAGGAGAGCAAATCTCTGTCAGATTCTTTGGCTCGGTCATTGCTCAGAAGTCCATGCTTCTCCTATAGCAAAACTAAGCAAGCTTATTGATTTGTCACTCTTTAGGATCAGCTGCCTGAGCTTAGAATTTTTAACTCCTTGAAGAACTTCCTGCACAGCACACAAATGATTTTTCAGCAGAGAAAACACATCTTCCCAGTTCCACTTCTTCTAGGGAAAGATTCATCTCTTCCAAATTTTTCTGTGGCAGCTCTCTCAACAGCAAGTTTCTCATGGGCTCCTTAGGGATCTTTCTTTCATTTTCTTTAATACTTATATCCATTCAGATGGAATTAATTTTGTTGTATTCTTTATTTTCTCATTCTACTTCTAGATTAGTTTTATATGCTTGGAGATTATGACAAGATATAGCTTTGCCACAGTTGTGGCTCTAGCGTCTTGCTATAGCATTTCATTAATTTTTTAAAATGTTCTTCAAAAATTTGATGGCCTTTTTTGTCTCTTGAATAATACCGAGTTTGAGTTTACTGTTGCCTTCCTTCTCCTTTTTTGTCTTAGCTTAGGTTACTTCCTACTCAGTCTCATTCAGTTACTGTCAGCCTGCATCTGAGGTGAAGCCCCCAAAATTTAGTCCCAGTCAGGACTGAATAGAACATTCCTGATAGTAATAACACGGCTGCTGCCCTGCGCATTACCTTCTGATACTTCAAATGCTTGCTCCACAACAAGTCTACCTACAGCAGACATAGAACCTGGCTCTCCTGTGTTATGGACAAATGCTCCAAACACTGAGCTCAAGGCAAGGGGAAAAAGGCATCGGATACCCTCTCAGAAGAATCAGCCTGCCCTGTTAGGCACCCTTGGTCCCTTTGGCTACAGTTCTTTTTCTCCTAAAGGAAGACTTTCTTTTTGTTTGTTCATTTGTTTGGTTATTTTCTTTTAACAGCTCCATGTGCTAAATCTGTTGCATTGTCAAAAAATAAAAGAGTTTCAGAAAAACAATAGAAAATACAGTTTAGCAAACATCCAAATATTTTTCATGACAGTTGTGATTAACATTGCTGTGGGAAGGTCCACTCCCCTGAAGACTTTGCTACTATTGCAGAAATTTCTACTAGAAACAAATCTGGTATACTGTTCATTGTTTTCAGACATAACTAATAATAGCATAGACTATATGTATATTCCTGGCTGAAAACAAAAAATGTCATAAGAAATGCAATGATAGAATTCTGATAGGAAATATTGCTAAAATTAAATATTTTTCAGAACTGGTGTTTGTGGAGCATATCAGAAATATTTGATTTCACTCTGAACTGAATCAATAACAAATTCTCAAATGTCAGCATTTCTTAAGAAAAGGTATCTCAGCCAGTCTTGTCTAACAAGATTTTTTTAGTACTGTTCCCAGGGTTTTCCCTCCTTAAAAGATAGCATTAGTACCTCTGTAAAGGCCTTTTTCTCTTTCTCTCTTCATTGCTCTTTTTTTTTTTTTTTTTTTTTTTAATATGATGGGATACAATTATTTATTAATTTGTATTATCAGATGGAGTATAATAAAATAACCAATGGTGTCTTACTGGACAATCTGATTCACTCTAATCATACTGTTTTGTATTAAAGCACCATTAAAAAACATTGCAGGTCATCTAGACCAGCAGCCAACATTGCAGGTCATCTAGACCAGCAGCCTACATGAAGCATGGCTATCTTCAAAGCTAGGTCAAGTTGCATCATTCAGCAGAGTTTTGAAAAACTCTAGGCCTATATGATGTGAAAACTTTTAAGAGATTTCAAACTGGGAACTGCATCATCTGTTTACAGCACCAGTCCATACATGGTGCTGGAAATCATTTTGATATGTAACATACACAAGAAAGTGTGTTTTCTCTATGAGGAGCGCTTACTTTATCTACTTCCAAGTGGTTGACATACAGAAATGGCTGACATGGAGGTACAAAATGCACAGACTTACAGAAATGTACAGTCACTGTGCTGATCAATACATGCAAAGGCAGGGAAAAAACCCAAACCAGCAGTACTCACCAAACCAAGACATTCCTTGTTTACTTCAAGGTGCAGTTCTGGGCACCACAGTATAAAAAGGACATGAAACTGTTGGAGAGTGTCCAGAGGAGGGCTACAAAGATGGTGAAAGGCCTGGAGGGGAAGACGTACGAAGAACGGCTGAGGTCACTGGGCCTGTTCAGCCTGGAGAAGAGGAGGCTGAGAGGAGACCTCATCACAGTCTACAACTTCCTCGTAAGGGGGTGTCGAGAGGCAGGAGACCTTTTCTCCATTAACACCAGTGACAGGACCCACGGGAATGGGGTTAAGCTGAGGCAGGGGAAATTTAGGCTTGACATCAGGAGGGGGTTCTTCACAGAGAGGGTGGTTGCACACTGGAACAGGCTCCCCAGGGAAGTTGTCACTGCACCGAGCCTGTCTGAATTTAAGAAGAGATTGGACTGTGCACTTAGTCACATGGTCTGAACTTTTGGGTAGACCTGTGCGGTGTCAAGAGTTGGACTTGATGATCCTTAAGGGTCCCTTCCAACTCAGGATATTCTATGATTCTATGATTCTATGATTCTACTTTGGCTGTCCCCTGACTTTGAACTTGTTAGCACATCCACCTTCTTCTGTCGGCCGTTCAGACCACAAGTGTCAGAGATCAGGGCTCATACATTGCCTTCTGCATTCTGCAGGGTTGATAAGTAAAAAATAAATCATAATGAATGCAATATCTCAGTAGACACTGTAATTAGCTATACAGCATTTATGAGTTAAATGTTTTTAGGCTAAGAGAAATGAGAAGAATGAAGTGATTATCTCTGTTATTGCATTTTCCTTCCATTTCCAAATGTATTCTCTAATAAAATCCTAAACAAGGTGCAGGCATGCACTAGTCTGTCATGCTACTGTTATGTTGCCAAACAGGTAGCATGAATTTCCTTCAGCAAGCTATAAAAAGTGCAGAAGTCAATGAAGCAGGATTTATGGTTAGAGAAAGAGATTACAGAATGAGACTTAAGCACATGCTTAACTGCTTTGCTGAGCTAAGGCGTATATGGGGACACTGATAACTTTAACATTTGCAAAATCCTTCATGATAGCAAACCACCATTAACCCTAAAGTGGTTATATGAAATGACATCATGATTCCAGCAGCTTATTAACAGTTTTTATTTTTAATGGAACAGCTTTCTTATTGTATCCTATTTCATATCTTGCAAAGGTGTTGGTTTCTATCATTTTATTGCGTAGATAATTTAGACTGATATCAGCTTTTGTCTTGACAGCGTAGTTCTGCAACATAGTGCTACATTTTGATTCTTAAGGAATAGATAATGAACTTCAAATGAGTTGGAAAAAATACTCGTGAGAGTTGAAATCACTGTCTTTTTGAAGAAAATAGATGAAAAATTTGGAAGGCAAATATTCAATTAATTCTTCTCTGGTGACAGCCCAGGTCATTATTTTTTTTAGATCTGATTTTAGAACAGACTATATATGCAGTATGGAAGCAGTTTTTCATACAGCGGCTGGTTACAGTTATCATAATAAAGCAAGTTAAAGTGGGAAAAGTGTTATAATTACATGCATGGCTTTGCAGCTCTAGGTTACTGATTCATATCCAGGTCAGATAACTAATCGCAAGAACTCATTCTCAGGAATTCTAAATGATCTGGGTACTGTTCAAGCCACTTAAATAATGAGCAGATGACCATGGAGTGTTTATCCAACATTTTACTGCTGGAAATTATTTGTTATGTTATAGTTTTATAAGTCAATTCTCTCATAAATTTGATCTGAGATAACACATGATGAGAAAGCCTCCAACAGTCTTTATGATTTACTTTCCAGTATGATTATTTAATATATATATGGCCAGACTGTCTCTTGCAACCAGATCCAACACCACAAAATCCTTGATGCACCCTGATCCTCAAGCTGATTTGTTCTCATGGTGCTACCTATGGATCTGCAGGACATCAGATCCCAGCAGTGGCTGGCACCTGGACTCCAGCCTGCCATGTCCATATTCCTTTCCACCCCAAAGCTTCCACATTGAGGTTAGGATGCCTTTGTCTCTCTACTCATGGACTTCCAGCTAGCTGTGACCTGAGTCCTGAGAACTGTGTGTGTTGAGTCCACATGTAATAAAGATCCACTCATAAAATACTGCCTTTTAAAAAAAGAAAGAAAAAAAAAAATGAAATGACTAATGATTTAACAGATTGAGAACTGCTATTGATTTAGTGGCACAGCCTATGTTTGGATATTTATTTAACCAAAGCTACTGGCATTCCTTTATAGAAGATAGGAAACATTGCTTTCCCAGGGTATTTCCTCCATTTATTTCGAATTTCCCAGGCCCTACAAATATAGGACTTACTCCAGGTTTCTGAAGAATGCACCTCATCTGCCTCTTCTTACGGATCAGGTGGTCTGCAGCTGACACCCAGCACCGTGAAGCCCATGTTGGTCTGCCATCTAATCCTGACCCAAAAGCTCCCAACTGGATCATCATGCGGCCCTAGGCAGAGCTCTGTGCATGCTCACTGCTTTCTCAAATAATGGACAACTCCCCTTCCTTGCCTTGCTGAAGAGCTCATACCCGTAACCACCCACTGAAACACTCCAGAGGTGTGAGATATCCCACCGCATCTCTCTGTGATCCCAGTGGGCGTGTAGCCCTGCACACAGAGCTGCTCCTCCTGTTTGTTTCCCACACCACATCTGTTAGTGCACAGGCAGAAAGGCACACAATCATGCTGATTTTCCAGAAAAGAGTAAGAAAGCTTCAATTAACCTTGATAATGCTCAGCCAACACCAGCTTCTGTGAGGGGCCCCAGACACCCCAGAAGCCCCCAGCCTGGAAAGCTCAGCCTGGCTTGAGGTCTCCAACCTGCTGGGGTAGGTGCTGTGGACCATGCCCTGGGCGACCATTACTGCTGAGCATCTTTTCTGCCCCCCTTTCCATGCACCCTTCTGCACCACCTGCTGTGTCTGTTGGCTGCCTGGGTCAGCTGCACTCTCAAGCAGGGACGATGAAGTTTCCCTGAAGAAGCTGAAACTCTCTGGGGTGTTCCCTAGGGCCAGAGCAGACTGCACAGCAGGACAATCCTCCTTAGAGCCAAGTAGCCACACTGAGGTTTCTGTGAGACTTCTGGATTTGCAGCTGGCTTGGAAGGAAGTTCATCAGAGCAAGGAACTGAAGAACAAGGAAGAAAGGAAATGATAGGCAGTAGGCCAAGGAGCAGCAATGTGGAGCTGAGCTTTGGAAAAGGATAACTACTATGTTTCAAAGATATAGCAAGGCAGATTCGAGCCACAGTGTTAGCAGAGAACAAAGCTCCTGTACAAATAAACAAGTGCTGACATTAGTGAATGAAGAGAGTTCTTGTAAAATATAAAATAAAATAAAATTAAAATTAAATAAATAAAATAATAACTGAAACAAATTCCTAGCACTGTTGCTCAAACTAGGAGCATGGTGAGAAATCCTCTTTCTCTCTCAAGGCTCTTCTGCACAACATCTGGACAGGTATTTGCATATGCCCCTAATGACGATGCAAAAACTGGCAGAAAAACAGCAAGAAATGAGAAGTCATAAGTGGCAGATCTGAAAGATGCTTTCAGCATCCAACAGAGTAGTTTTTCCCACAAACGACTTGCCAACATCCTGGCATGCAAACACCTCTATATTTATACAGTACGTGGTTTATATCTTGCCAATTGCAATATACGTCTCTTTAGGGATGGCTTCTATCCATACTGGCACCAGCAAAGAGCTCACAATATTTTTGCTCTTCAGAGATTAAAAGGAAAATAACTATGTGATGTGTCAAAGAGAGGTAACAGAAGCTGGATACATGTCAACAGAAGCCTTTTAGCACTAAAAGGCAGACAAGGTACCAGATATGCAGATTGTTCTGAAATTCATCACTTTTGAAGATAAACCATGCAATTAGAAGGTTTTTCTTCTCTTTATAGAATGATTTATAACATAGCTTTTCTTATTAAGACATTGTGTAAACACTTTTTCTTCTTACAGTGTTCTATGGTTAAAACACTATGCAACTAATTCAGGCTTATCATTTTCCTATTTCCTTCAATAGGTCAGTGACCTGTGGCAAATGTGGCAAATTCTGTGTGACAACGCAGAGCCAGACAGGGCCTCACAAGTGTGTAAGGAAAGGAAATATCCTCCCAATTTTTATAGAGAACTAGAGATAGCCAGGATTTTTCTTGCTTTTGTTGGAAACTGCCAACTCATCAAAATCAAAGCTATTTTTAGGCAACATCTTCGAGAGTTTCCTGACTTGGGGCAGATGTTTGAAAATGCTGGAACAAATTATTTTGATTGATTAAGCGAAATCTCACCGTGTCTTTGTGGACCTCATTCAAGAGGAAAATACATACAAAAAGATATGTTATCCAACAACACGTACTCTGCTTGACCCCGATGCTATTTAGAGTAACATGCCCCACATTATTTAAATGCAATTCCTCCTTTTGAAGCTAGGCCATTTTCCAGCATGAGCACAGGAGTCACGGGAGTGGGTGGGAACACTAGCAAGAAGACTAACAGCTCTCTCTGTAAGTGTTCTGGATATGTATTTTGCTTTCTAAAGATACTTGCCTCAGATATTCTTTATTCTACTTGATGGCAAAAAGTGTGGGCTAGTTTCACACCTTCATTTTCCTGTGTAGAAAACAACCGGCACTGAGAAGATTCATGGAGAGAAACCCCATGTACAGCATCACTCTGGTGGTTATGAGCCTTATGAGGAATAGATAGATGGGGAAGAGCTGTGGCTTCCTTTCCTATTAATGGCCATTTATGTACTACACATTAAATAGCTGTTAGATAAAATACACAACACAGAAAGGTGCAAGAACTAAAATCACAATTTTCTACCTGCCAGTGCCAAGCTCCAGCCCTAACCACAAACCTGCGAAGTGGTGCGTACAGCTCTTTACTCTTTCCAGCCCAGCGCATCCTGGATTCTTTCCTGCACAGCCTCGAAGCTCCCTGCCAACTAAATGCTGCTGTCTTCTTGCCCACCCTTTTTCTTCACCCTCCAGGATCCAGCCTCAGGGGGAATCCAAGGAAAGTGAGCAGGGTGCTCTGTGCTTTGAGCAGCAGATATAACAAGCAGCAGAAGCAGTGAGGCACTTGGGCTGGCCTGAGCCTGTTATGCTTTGCAGAGCTTTTCCCAATAACTTTGGATCTAAAACCTAAATTTTACCCAAGTCCTGTTTTACGCTCTTGAGTCCTTTTGGGGATGCATCTCACAAGCACCAAGCCCACCAGCACTGTGCAGCAGGATCTTTGATCTTCCTGCAGAGGACACAGCTCTTTCCTTCTATGCTCTCATGCAAAGCAACCATCTGGCCTGGTGGAGATCCATACAACTGCCATTATCCAGAAGAGCAACACTCAGGACTTTGTGTTTTCCTGGTGCCCTACAAAGGCTTAACAGTAACTAATTGCTTGCAGAAGCTGTGGGCTACCTGTAAGATACTCCATGACTTCAGCCACAGTAGAGATATTGCTCTCACAGGAGACGTTTTTTTTCTGTCTTCTTTCCTCCTATCACCTCCTGCTTTGCTCCCTACAACCAACTTCTGCCTCTCCTGTGTTTGTTCTTTGAGCTTATGCGAGGGTAAAGTTTTTCTGAGGCTTCTTTTAATGCAGCAATATTTTTAGGGGTTCAGGCCATATGAGGAGGGGGTTTACACAAGTTAACATTTGAACTGGGATTAGAACTAACACAATAGAACTGGGAGAGTAATTAATTTTTAATTATGCTGGCAGTTCTGAAAACCTGGAGAAAAATTCATTTGACTCAAAGCAAAATGTTTCATGCAGTTTTCAGTTTTTATTTACACTTAGATTTTAATTAAAATACAGATTTGAAAACATCTTCTTAGAAAGTGCTAAGTGAAACAGTCATTTTAACAAACGGGTTTAGTCTTTTTAACTGAAAAAAGCTTACTGGAAAAAAAAATCCTTATAGTATTGTGAAGAATGCCAGTTGACTTGAATCTGTGTTTTTGGTGAAATGAAGTTGCTGTTGGTTTTTTGCCCATGTTTATTAATCAGTCCTTACAGTACTAAATGAATATGCTTTATCTTCACAGTTTATACTGGTGAAACTAAACAGAAGGATCTAAGCAGTGTTTCTTGCTGATGAGAGGACAGTTTGAGCAAGGACTACATTTTAAGAAATCTTAGGGCTCTGACGGCTGGTTTCTGTGGCATTTAGCAGTGGTTGCTTTGGGCGTTAGCAGTGCCAGCAGTCTGTCCATGCCTCTGCTTGTGGTTTCCATCCACAAAACAGGAGCTGTAAGGAACTCCGTTTCAGCTTGATATAGCACAATGAGCATCCATCAGCTAGATTTTAAGTTAACGCATGCAAGTTCACTTCAGCAGTCCTTGCTCTGTGCAAGTAACTCCTGGCAGAGAAGGAGGGCAGGCTTGGAAGAGTTGCTGCTGAACCACACTTCTTTATTTCTACATGATCATTGACTTTTCCAGGACTGAGCACTGCTTTGCCACAATAAATAAATAAATTAAATTAGATAAAAAAGTAAAGCTGATTCCACCACTTATGAAAGTTACATATGTAAATCGAACCCAAGAACCGTCCCTTCAAAACTCAGCTTCCTGAAGCTTTTGAAGTAGAAATTGGAGCCAGATAACTCTGAACAGAGCAAAACAAATCAGAGATGGTCAAGAACTTCCCCAAATACAGAAGACATTTCTATCTGAGTAGTGCTTGCTGAGCTCGTCCCTGATCTGCACTGTCTTGTGGCACAGGGAGCCTATGGAGCAGGACAGAGCCAGAGCTTTCACTCTGGTTATGCTCAGCCAGTGGTCCCTCAGGGGCTGCAGCTAAATGTCATGAAATAGAGAAACTCCTGGGCTGTTTCAGCCTGCTCTGGACATCCAGGGACACAACTCAGACCTGGGAAGGAATTATCCTCTCCAAACTGACCCTTTTCCTCCCTGCTCCCTTCCCTTGCAGGTACAGCAAAGGGTCTCAGCCTTCCACTTTAAAGGCTGTCAGACAAAGGGATTTAGCCACATGTTGCAAGGACACGTGCGTGTGTGTATAATTTCTATTGGGCACTATTAATATATCATTATTAAGTGTAACAGATATTTCCCAAGACCTCTCTAAGGATCTTGGGGATAACATACATAATGAAGGTCTGTATTACTTCTGTAGTGCCTAGATGAGTCTAACCTACTGACTGTCATTAGGACAAAATAAACTCTGCAGTCACTGCATGTATGTCAAAATTAATGCAAAGCATTTGTCCCCCATATACTAGCAGATACTTTTCTGTTGGTTAATCAAAACCTGTGATTTTTAACCAAGTATTTTCTGCACCTGTGTTCCATCAGGTTTGCATTTGGTTATTTAAATGGAAAAAGTATGCAAGATGCTTACATGTCTTAGTAAGATATATTCATGGATGTGAACTTTTGTGTAAAATAGAGTTCTCTTATATCACCCTGACCAACTAAT
This sequence comes from Oxyura jamaicensis, assembly GCF_011077185.1. Classification (NCBI taxonomy): domain Eukaryota; kingdom Metazoa; phylum Chordata; class Aves; order Anseriformes; family Anatidae; genus Oxyura; species Oxyura jamaicensis. Next base: position 151,266,013 of record NC_048893.1, read on the forward strand.
ACTGTTGCCAGAATCTGAAGATGTAAAGAACTCATATGTAAGAATAGTGTTTGTACCATAGGCAGGTGGAAAAGCAGAAAAAAGAATATTTAATAAGAGATGAAACAAAAATAAAGATGCATTATAACAATTTTTTAAATAAATAAATTGATGATGCACAGGCTGAAAAAATACACCTCCAATTCAATATAAGCAATGTAGGTTAAAATACTGTATTTATATAGCCTTTTTTGTATATGTTTCTATGTAGTATTAAATTTCATATATACATTTACCTGTGTAAATCCTGTTTGTATGTTTTTGAGTGAGTGCATTCTTGTGTGTACTACAAATTGTTAAAATGATGTTCTCTAACCATAATCTACCTGCTTCAATGGCTTGATATAGCTGTGACAGAAAGAAGAAACAATTCTGTTATATATATACATAAGAAGCATGCATGTCCTGATCTTATTCCTCTTTCCTGCCAAACAAGTTTAGACCCCTCACACTGCAGTGTTGATCCACATGGTCCTACCTGCAAAGAAACTGCTGATGCTGCAAGCAGATAGCAGTATGATTTTAGGTCTCAGCTCTATACATATTTGGTTTCAGGACTATAGCATGGTGTATGCTTGCCCAGAGGAAAAAATAAGAAAAATTGAGTACTTTATTAAAGACCACAAGCAATGTGGTGCGGGCAGTTAGACCCAGCCTATACTCCAAGCCAGTTCTGCAGTGTCAGGAGACATAAGTGGGAAAGTTTCCTACTTGCAGTGGCCTTCTCTGGAACAGGTGGGTTATGTGCTGCTCCAGGAGTTAGCAGGGGACGATGGTTTGAAGCACCACGCATACACAAGGCCCATGCCATTTTGAGTATAGTGTGGCTGCCAAATTTAGATCTTCTCAAAGCTGCAGAACAAGAACATCTTCTTATTTCTACATTTCTGGCCCAGTTAAAGTGGAAGGATTTCACATTCAAGTCATGCTGTGTTCACACCCCAACCTGTAATCAAAAGCCTGAATGTTGAAAAAAGGCACAGAACAAAAATCCTCCACAGCTGCCAAATGTTTAAACAGAAGATCAGTTCCAACAATGTATTTTTTAAATGTTTCTTAAAAGTGATTTAAAAAAAAAAAAAAATGTTATTCATTACTGCCTGGAGTAAGATTTCATGGTGTGTTATTATATTCTGAAGTAGTTACCACATTGTTACTGATACGGGTTGGTGAAACAGCACTCCAGCCTTGATTCACTGTGCTTAGGTAACCGAGCAGTGAGTGGAAACCTGCAAGTCCCCTATTCAGTTTGGTAAACACGGGCTTGTCTGTCACTTCTCATTGTTCCTCTTCAAAGTACAGTCGCCACCTTATCTGGCAACAGCTTTCTTTAAGAGTGCTGCTCATGTGAAATAATCTTTCACCACTGAGGCCAGCATTTCCCTAATACAAGAAGAAACATTTATCTTGCTGTTAATGGTTAATTAATTTTGAAAATGTATATTACAACACAATAATAATAATAAAAAAAGCCAGGCTGGACAATGGAGCAAAATGTCCCTTCCTCAAATTGACTCCTATTTAGTTCTTCCAATGTCATCCAAAACACAGATAACTTTTCTTTCATGAATTGTTCTCCTGAATGATTTATACATGTTGTGTTATCTGAGGCCCTTTCCAGATCCCCTTGTGGTTTCAGCCAGCCATCAGCTGCATAATTGTTAATTTTAACACTATAAAAGGTTCTGATGCCGAGGAGATAAAGCGTTGGAGGAAGAATTAATTGAAATGTATCTTCCAATCACACTGGTTCCCTACTTCCAGTTTCACAAAAATTATACATTGGATTTGAGGTTAAAATAAATTTACATTTGTGCTACCCATAAAGCTTTCAGACTAGTAGAAAATAGATAAGTTAATTGTTTCTAAAACCCATAAAGGGTTTACCCTGAGAATAATTCAGGGCAGTCTCCTGTTCATAGCCCACAGCACCGTGAGCAGCCACATAGAGGATTCTTCCCAAGCTGCTGCAGACATAATTGGTCAGGAGATATGTGACAGGAGGCTTTCACAACAGCAGGTGATAGACTGACTGAAAAGCTTGAGCTCCACCAATATTTAATCTGGATATTAAACACTCTATGCTTCCTAGAGCTACTAATATTTATTTTTTTTTTCTCAAATGTCAAATGTTTACTCTCTGCCTGTATGCTTCAAGGGAAGTATTATGAGGTAAAGCTACTAGGTTTTGATTCTTTACATTTATATTATAAATATATAAATACACACAAAACATGCGAAATTAATTTTATAGGGCTATTTGGAGGAATATTCAGAGCAAATGAATTCAGAAATCATAGGACTTGTATTTAATTCACAATTAGATGAATGTAAAAGGCCATCCTGACATAACTGACTAACCCAAAATAGCCTATGAATATCAGTTATATTCCTGTTAATCTTTTGTTTGAACACAATCACTATTAAACAAATGTCTTTTGCCTGATTCTTTAGACAGGTTTCAATGCATACTGTGTATGTTTTCTGTGTGCAGGGGAGAGTAAAAAGAGGCAGCAAAGTGTAACGTTTACTTCTTCATTCTCTGTTCACGTGGGGTGGGATGCTGTATCAGCATTGACTTTTCACCTCCAAAAACCTGAGTTTAGAGCCTACGTAGTGAAAAAAAATGGTGGTTTCATCACAGGATTCAGCAGATGTTTGTCCACAATACAGACACCACATTTCTGCCATAAGGAGATACAGTATAAAAACAGCAACAAACTGAGATGAAGGGGGACCGGGAGAAGCTGGGAGGAAAGCTTGCACAGCACCTGCCCACACTCTACTTGGATTTAGTCCATTTTGTGAGTCCTACTTTCATGAATACCAAATTCAACAAACACAGTGTAAGAAAGGAGCAGTATTAGAATATGCTTTATGCGAAGATGCATTATCACTTGAATAATGTTCTATTGCTTAGCAGAATACTCAGTATTTTCCCTCTCTATTAGACCTCTCACAGAAAATAATAGCATGTTTGTTTTTTCAAGTCCCATAGCAAATGCAAGGATTATACATCTATAGTTTTAGGACACAGAGCCCCAAAAGCAAACAAAGATGCCAACTGTGCTGAGAACATACTCAGATATTACACAGCATACTGTAGTAAGAACATAAGAGCATCATCAAAAGCTCTCCTCAGCAAAGCTCAAGTATGGCATATGGGGCCAGAAATGGGCAAAGTTTAGTCATTATGATTTGTGGAAAATAATTCCCATCTCTCAAAAATCCGTGTCTTTAATTGCATTTTCTGTATAAGCTGAATGTAGGTAGGTAGAACTGTAGGCAGAATTACATTGCAGCAACAGAGAACCAGTGATTTTCTAAGCCTGGGATACTGGGTATTTAATTTTGCTTTTAAATCCATACTATTGTGGGCACTTACGCACTCAACAGAAAAGGAGATATGTCGCAATCAGTTTATAAGATACTATGAAGAAAATGCATAACAGAGCAACAAGATATATAAATAGAATAATACAAAGAAACCTAATCTACTGCAAAGCTATAGTTCAATCCTTCTGCAACACAAGTGCAAAGCTAAACTGCCTTATGAATACCACAAGAATCCATACAGCCAGAACTATATAACCTGTCAGATCAAAAACCTTGAACTATTGTTTATCAACATTTTTTCATTTTATGAAAGAAAGAAGGAAAAATCTAATGACTATATCAAGAAATAAGCATTAGTAAATTGTAATGTTGTATTGAGTACATCTGAGAAATGGTAAGGTTTATTACATGTTCTCTCTTTTCCCCCTTCCTTTCTCCCCCTTCTTTACAGCCCCCCCCCCCCCCTTTTTTTTCCTCTGTGTGTTTATATGTCCATGACAGAAATGAATACTGAACATGGGTGGTAAATTCCACCCTAGCTTACATCTTGTGCAATTCTACTGATTTCAGGTCAGTAGGAATTCATCTTGTACCTTTTGACCTGAACACGTAATTGAAGTTCGGGGTCTTGTGAGTTGTTGTTGTTCTTTTTTTTTTTTTTTTTTAGAAATAGTAATTTCAAATGGAATCAGATCTCTCTCTCTGATAAAACATTTTTAATTACAAAGACTTTATGAAGTCCCATTTCCCTGAGTACAGGAAGATTCAAGTATTCAACTCAAATACTTTATTTCCAGTCTTTTCTAATGGTCCCAGTCTTCATATTTTGCTCAGGCTCTATCTCATTTCTCTGTTTTTGTTCTTGTGGGGCTTTTCTTTCTCTCTTCCACACACACGTGAGTACACATCCTGCTCCATTAAAAACAATAGTCAGCCAACCCCCTCTCCTACACTATCCAGCCTGTGCAGCCTGTGTACGTACCATGGTTTTGAACAGTAATGTATGCTTTTGTTTGGGGTGGAGGTCGCTATTATTTCATAAAGAAGCTTAACTGTTTCTTACAGCTGCCTTAAAAGAAGGTAGTGGTTACACCCATAGCTTCAATGACATTTCACCCAAGCCACAACACAAAGAATGCAACTCAGGATAGAGTACAGTCTAAGATGTGAAAGACAAATGATTACAGCCAAAGATGTAGAACGAGTATTTTTACATAATTGACATAGTACATGACAATTACCATGAAGAACTAAACATCATTCAATATAAATAAAGACCATCGTCTGTAAGCAGTAATAGCTTTGGATCTTTGGAGATCATGGATAGAAATGTTACTTGACTGTATGCTCTGTCTCCCTGGGATAGCTGGTTGAGGACTCTGCCTCAGTCACTGTCCATTGCTCCATACCTTGTGAAAGACCCATACACTGAGACAATAAGTGCATTGAGCCACACCTAAAAGAACTAGGAAAAACAGCTATAACTTCAATCCAGAATAAATAGGTGTGTTTTGTCTAACTGTGGACAGTCAAGAAAAGTGTTATGAATGATCTGAGGCTGTAGTATTAATGCACATAAATTACAGTGCATTAAAGTCTCATGGGGATGCCCTCATTTAGTACTGAAACAGCCTTCTCCAGAAGAAACTCCTGTAGAGTTTCACATTGAAGTTTAAGGATTAAGCAGCAGTGAAACCAAGTCATTTCAATTCTAAATAGGGGCATCTGTGTGCAAATTTAAGAAAGTGCAACTTTGTTTGTTTACTTACATTATCTTAATGTCCATTATAAACACACGGCTATGTTTTGGCTTTGGTTGGTTGGTTGTTTTCCTTTCTTTCTTTCCTTTTTTTTTTTTTTTTTTTTTTTTTCTAACTTGTTGGAAGGCTGCTTTCAAGATCAAAGTGATTTCTTCATGGACACAAATATGTATTATGGACAGGTTTATCTTGTTGAGGTGGAGAACCTATTTTAATAGTGTGTCCTTGAATGCTAATGGTTCCAGTTCGGTTTTGGGTGCTGCTGATAAAGATTGTAATACGGCTTACATATCTGTGCTTCTTAAATGTGTTACCATTTTTATCAAGGCAAATGATCTTGGAGCACTATTTGTGGTTTCATCAATGTTAGAGACAATGAGACAAATTGTTGACTAAGATAAACAAATGTGGTGCCAGGCATTTCTGCACAGAAATTCACCAGCTCAGTAAGGATCTGGTCCAGTGTTCAAACATGTAGGCTATTAATGAAATACTCAATCATTAAGATATACGAAATATAGCAATTTCCTGTAGCAGGTTTCAATGCTGTGGATAAATGTGCTCCTCTTTGTTGGGCTTCTTCAGTTCTGGAAAGGTGTCTCATTGAGTTAGGAGGAGCCGGAAACTCAGGAATCCTCATGCATCAGAGGACTTTGAAGAGCCTGAGCTCATGGAGAGAAAGGTGTGGGAAGCCAAGTATCACGAGACTGGGTGTGACTACAGCAGGACCAGAAGCTTGGATCTGTCTGTGAGGAAGGTGAGGGATGATATTAGGAGAGCTTCACCCCCCGCTCCATCGACTCCTGCATACGTCTGATCTCCAAACTGACCTGGGCTTCTGAGCTAGGGCCCTCATGAGTGCTAGGAAAGAGGGAAGGAAGTCTCTTTGCACCTTTTACCTGTGCCACCGCTGCCCCTGCTGGCTAGCTACACTACTGCAGTACAAGCTGGCCTGCCAGTCTGCTGGTTACAGGAACTCTAGTTAGGGTTGGAATGAACATAGAAGCAATATGTATATTTTCCTTCTTCATTTCTGGAGGTAAGCCACGAGTTTTAGGCTCCATTTCCACGTTTCATCCCAGCTTTACCCTCTAATAGGGTAAATGTGGTGCCTTACTTGTTTGAATGTCAGTGTTTGTCACACAGGAGGAAGTGTCATGAGTAGGTTATGCTCATTTCAGGCTGAGCCACCGCTGAAATGGAAGGACCCATTTTTGTCTTTGACTTCATCTTTCCACCGCCTGTCATACAGCAGCATTAGCAACTGAATGGGTGTTTGTGTGGCTGCTGAAAATTAGTGTCTGCTTTCTTTTTCGGATAGTTATTTTTTAGCTGGATCAACTGACCGATCCTACTGCAGCTTTTAGCACCGGAGGAGGAGGAGGAGGTAGGTTCTGGATGGAAGGTTCTGGGAAGGCCTGTGGGTCCTCAAGCTATAATACCTGAACCCCTCAGGGATATTTAAACCCTCTTCTGACAATGACAGTCACTCAAAAAATGGACTTTCAGTTTCTATCAGTACTGCTGTATTTGGACTCTGATATTCCTTTTGGAAGGAGGTTAGAAGCACTTCCACTGACAGGATGGCATTGCAATGTGTTCCACGTGTGGCTGTCCCCATGCTCTGTCGGAAACAGGGTAGCAGTGGACTCAGTTCTAGGCTTCAGTAGGAAATACTCATTTTAACAGGTGCATTAGGTGGCATTGTTCCTGGTTAACTCAGGGACAGCTGCTCTCTGTATTGAAGAGCTCAAATAAGACACTGTTTAAAAATACTATGGGGTTGGAGGCAGGCCTATTCAGAGAGGCATACTCACTGATACAGCTTAAATATTCACTTTGATATTTACTTCCCCTCCGACCTGCCAAAACTGAGATTTGTTGGTCCTTGCATAACATGGCAAGGCTTGTTTTTGCAGGCTTTTTCTGAATGCAAAGAAAGAATGATAGAGGAGCAGAGTGGAAAAGTCCTGGTTGGGGTGGGGGGTGAGTTTAGACCTGAAAGGTGAGAAAACTCCAGCTCTGATGTTTTGTCCAATCTGTGAAGTTTGTCCAGTCAGCCACAGCCTTGGACAGGCTCTCTGTTTGAATGAGACCAATTTAAATAAATAATCATTAAAGAACAACAATCACCTGAGCCCTGATTCCTAACCAATATAGAAATGAGTTTGTTATCTACACAGAACTATCTGGTTAGGTTGTTTGTGTCAGCTGAATATAATACCTGGCAAGTTCACACCCAGCTATTTACATCTGTATGTTATGATCCAGGAGCAAGTAAACTACAGAGGAATCATACTTACATTAACTGTGCTTAGCTTCCTCAACAGACAAATCAGGGAAACAAAATACTGAGAAAAGAGAAGAAACATTTTCTTCTATAATTTCAGCTCTATATACTCTTACAGATAATGTACGCAGTGAATTATTTCCGATTTCTTGTTAGAATAATCACTTACCACAAATACACAAAGCATGAAGTTTCAGAGCATTTTGTATTGTTAGACTTCCCATATCCCAGATTCCCCATCGTGTTCAGTCCTGTGTAGATAGTTACAGTAATGATCTTTTATTAACTTGGCTGGAGTAACTGCCATGACTCTCAATAATGACATTAGTGTTTAGGTATTTGTATGTCTAAGCACTTACATAAGTAATCATATCACAATGTCAACTTATTGTACTTATTATTTTGCAAATGTTACAACCGCCACCTCCTGTTAAGCACAAAAAGGGAAAAAAAAAAAAAAAAAAAAGGAAAACGTCAGAGTGCCTGAAGGAATCCTGCCGGTTTTAATTTATTGTTTTGTCTTAAACTCTATGTGCTGTGAGCCAAAATAAACTAATTGCATCTACACTTTGAGGTAAAACTCCCATGTTAAACTCATCTCTGCCTCTAAGAAAATCAAAACATCTATAAGTATACGAGTGTTCGAAGGGGTAGTACTAACACGTACAGGAGACAAAGAGAAAGGGATCTGTTCTGAAGGGGAAGGAATATGTACTTTCAGTCTTTCCTGCAATAGCAGGAACTGAAAGTTCAACTGGCTCCTTATCTTTAAGATAACCAGTCATGCCACTAAACAGAGCGAGAGATAAGCAAAGAATAGGTGACTGGCAACAAAGTGGTTTAATGAACTGGCCTTTTGCCTAAGAAGACCTGAACTCAATAGTGGTGTCAAAAGAGCTGGTTTGACCATTTTAATTTACTGCCTGCCTCCAGTGAACCCCAGAGTCAGGTTGGGAGAGCCCATGTATTTTAGAGGTCTTTGAATTAAGTCTTCAGAGAATAAAGCATGTTTTGTATATTTGCTCTGACTAAGATCATTGTTTGTTACAGTAAACAAGTGAACTATTTTTTCTTTTCCATCCACTTTACTTTCTTCTTCTTTTTTTTTTTTTTCCATTGGTAAAACAGAGCATATTGTTTTTACTCTCAAGTCATGCACATAAAACTTGGAAAAAGAAACATCATGATCCTATTCCAGAAATTCCTAACGTTAATGCTGATGTGGATCATATAGGAGGCATGAAGGTGCTTTACCTGTCCATGTAATGACCAGCAGAAAAGAAGGACACCAGCTTCACATTTTCCATGAGTCAATGGGAACATTTCCATTAATTTTAGTAGGCTGGGTTCATACCTTATGTTCATGTTTTCACAAACTATGTTTTAAAGTATGGCTCCACTGACAGATAAGAGCTTTACTGCTATTTTCAACAGATTTCAATTGAAGCAAGTGAAAGTACATGGTGTTTTGTTGGTCAAACACAGTTACTGCTGTTGTTTTACTGTACAACACATTAGCACATCTCACAGGCACATTTGCAGCATATTTTAATAATGTGATTATAGCAATAGAGAAAATTATTCATTAATTCATTTTTCTGGCATCTACATCTTCAGTTGTTATAGCACTTAAAAAATAGAGTATTTATGATAAAAAGGGGGGGGGTGAAAAGCAAAGGTAGTATACTTTGTGGTAAGATGTGATTTTTGCCCTTCTGGGTGTTGCAAAATAGGTATCAGAGTCCTGATAATTCAGCAAAAGACCATGGCCAGGCTATCCAGCAGTTTTCATTTTAGCGTCATCTCCAGCTGCTCTCTGCTACAGTAGTAAGCTCAAATCCCTGTGAGCTAAACTAGACCATAAATTCATAGCACATCATCTACTCCATTGTAACTGCCTATCACCCCTTGTTCTTAACTTACAGTGTGTGAGGTGGCTTGTACTTTTTTCCTCTGAAGGATGATTTCTAGTTATTTTCTTTCCTTTCTCCTGTGTTTACCATAGGGTAAAAGCCTGCACATAGGCACTTAGCACAGAGAAGCTACGTGGTTGCCTACTTGTTTACTTCAAGCCAGTGTATTCAGGTGCCAGAATGACTGCGTTCCATTTGCAAAATGGAGTACAGGCCCAGATAAATCCAAGAAAATTGAACTTTATATAATCTTTGTTATAACCATTGTTTAACCATCCTGCTTGGAAAGCACTCAAAGCATTAAAAAACTAGAGGGGGTGAACAAAAAACAATACAAAACTCTTTTTCTATCATAAAGCATAAATGTGCTTTAGACCTGTTCCATTCAGAGTATACAGATATTTTCAAGGAATTCAAGGCATAAAATCCCATTGAATCTCCTTGAGGGAACTAAAATAAATTGAAATATGGCACCCTCATACTTTAAAAGATCTGTGCTTAATTCTCTCTAGGTCTTTTAGAATACCCACATCTGAATCATTTACTTTCTGGGCAAATGAGAATTTCTGGCATGACCTTCATATTCTATAAACAGCATTTTATGAAATATAAGAAAAATATAACAAAGGAACTGAGAACCAAAGGAACTCCTTCTGGAAGTACTGATTTATTTATTTTTCCCCACTGAACTGAAAAGGTGTCACTGAGAACACTGCAGAAGCCTGTGAGAATCTAGAATTCTATTGCTTAAACTATGTTCTGCTCTCTGTTAATCTTTCTATAGAATCAGTAACAAAAGTCAGATTTTCAGGATGAAACAGTAATGAATATTTTATCTTTTATGAAACTAATAATAACCATCCCCGCATGGGACAATATCATGGAAGAAAACGAAGTCTCCATAAATAATATAAATTTCCTTTGAAAAATACCCTAAATAAATTCTATATACCCAGGGCTAATTTTGTCACTGACTTGTTACACCATTGACAAATTTTTGACAATACTGTCTAAAAATGATGGCCTTACTTTTTTCATGCTGCAAAGCATAATGCAATTCAAATAACTTACACGTAAATTTTAATATAAATGATATACAGTAATTTATAAAATTGAATATTATAATTATAGATCTAGGGAAAGCAGCTGGAAGAGAAAATAAGGTTGAAATGATGCATAAAATGTATTTTCAGCAGAGATTTAAAACAAAATAGAAAGCTGATAAAGTTAATAGCAAAGTTGTTTCAGGAACAAGACTTCTCACAGATAATGAAAAGATTATGCTAAGAAGAAAGAGGAGACGTGCCAAATAAACAAAGGGGACCAGACAAAAATAATAATAATAATAATAATAATAATAATAAAACAATTTCTTCAGCATGTCTATGAAAGACGTACCTTTTGTCTGAGTACTGAGATGAATTTTCATCACCAGATATTTTAAAATCATAGTTGATGGGGTTGTGCTTCTCTGTAAGGAAGAAAATGCCTCTTAGCCCATGTCAGCCCCCAGAGCAGGATGTCCACCTGCTGCACTACGAGGAGATGATGGCATACATGAGCATTTCAGGCAGTGGGGCAGTATGGTGGCAGCGGTGCTGGTCACATGCGTGGGTAGGAGAGGAAGAGCAAAGATGTGGGCTGTGAACTGGCAGAACATCTGGGTCCTGAGGAGCAAAAAGGAAAATGGATCCCAGGAAGAACGAAGCCAAACTTCAGTTTGATTCTTCCCATGTCATTGACTCATACAAAGCCAGGCAGAAAAACTCCTGTTCTAAGGCATGGACAACCTTGCCAAATTAGTCTAACCTGTTCTTAAAATCCCTCAGTATTCCCACAGCCTCCCCAGGCAAGGGGAGGCTCCACATATCTATCCTCACTGTTCGCAGCTTATTTTTTCTAGCATTTAACTTGAAGTCACATCTTAAGGTGAATTACCTGTTGCCTAGGCCCAGAAACACACAGGGCAATTCAATATCCTCATCAGTGCAATTACCTTTAAATCCCTTCAAGACCATTTTGTCTCCTAAGTCATCTCTTTTTCAGTTTAAGTAACAACCCTTTCTTGTAAATCACATTTTTCAGACCTCTCAACAGTCTTGCTGCATTATGTTCCATGACTCCATGTCTTTTGTGAAGTCCAGTATGGGACAAAATACTTCAGCAAAATCATTTACAGTGCTGCAGGGACTATCCTTTTCCAGCAAAAGAGCTCAGTGTTCTGTGGCTATTATTAATATTCTTATTGATGTTATTATTAATCAATTTTCTTATGATATGATTACACCCACCTGTCAAGCACTAATAGGAACAAGTTATTCAAAGTAATAGATTACTGATGTAACAGCAAGAGAGAAAAAAATCCATATTTGGTTATAAAGAAAAAAAATATGGCAATTATTATTATTATTGAAACTATTATAAATACACTTAAGTGACAAAAAATAAATAGCCAATGCTTATCACAATAAGAGTTAACTATTCAACTGACTTGAGAATACTTGATAGTTTCAGTTCAGTCTCCATGACAATGGAAGCCATTATACATCCTGCTGTAGACTATTAAAAGTGTTGTGAAAATAGTGCAAAGTTTATCAGAATCTTAAAGGCTGAGGTAAGGATGGGGGACAGGAAACCAAGAATTCCTCAATTCATATTTTTTGACTTCTTATGCCGATACTCACAGAGCAACCACAAAGTGGAGGGGCTCCTTTCCCAGCAGCATACTCGTGGGAAACAGAAGCATCCTGTCACTGCCCTCAGGCAGAAAAGCTCATCCCCAAAGCACCTAAAATAAATGGATACTAAAAGCTGTCAGCTGTCTGAATCACGAGCACTAAGTGACATTGATTTTATGCCATCTGGGTACAGTTGATGCTGGCTGAACTAGACTCTTCTCAAAGCACAGTCCCATCAACAGGTGAAGAGCATCTTCCAATTCAGTCTCACCTGCTCTTCCACAGAAATCAAATGACAGTGAGTGAGATTTTCTTGGAAAGCTGTTGCACTGTTGCTCTGAACTAAAATGCAGGTGCAGGTGCTAATGTAGGTGTGGGGTGTATGCATGGGCATCCTCTGCCATTTGGTCACTAGAAGTAGCTCATGACCATTAGCTTTGACCTTTCCTGAGTGACTTGGTATTGTGATTCCTCCTAGCTGAACAGAACCCAGAAAATGACTGGTCTTACAAACTGATAAGCAAGACACTGTCCATAAAGAAAAGACTGAGAATTTATGTCCAAGAAGGGATGTAAATTCCTTCTGTTAAGGGTCTCTTTTCATTACTTGTTTGTAGTCAACTAAAAAAGTAATTATAATGAAACAGCAAAAACTCATACTCAGCTTTTCTTCAGAGAGGAATGGCCCAAACATTTAACTCTGACCTTCTTTTTAGTTTCCTCATGTGCACTTGCAAATCCTGGAGTGCTTCCCAAAGGTACCCAGACCACAATCTTATCCAGTGAAATAGAAGAGCTTGTCTTCAAAATGGCATGGATTTTTTTTTAGGAGCTGCCTAGAACCCATGACTAATAAAACAACTTTGGGTGGTTCATAGGTATGAATCATTCCTGAACAAAAGTGGTCATTAAAATGTATTTATTCCAGGGAAAACAAAACAAAACAAAACAAACAAATATATATATATATGTCTGCTGGACAGCCCTAAGAAGTGAAACAAGAAGACAAACTGATGATTGTCAGTTTAAAAATTAAATTGAGTTGAAATATAAAAATCTTCAAAGATTCCTCTCCCTCTGGAAAAAAAAATCTCTTGGTTAAAAAGCTTCATGATCTACTCAAGAAAAAATGATCTAATTTCTCTTTCACAGTGAGGCTCCCTTTGCAGAAGAGGCTCCTAACCATTGGATTAAAGGGCACTCAGTCCTCCCTGTTTAGCCACTCCCTGGGCAACAGAAAAGGTGAATGAAAGGGGCAGAAGGTGGGTGAGAAAGAGCACCCCAGAAAGTGGGGACAGCAGTTAAGGATTCCTGACCTTTGTCCAGCGACATTTTGAGAGCCTGTGAAAGAAGCCTATGGTAGGGGAAGACTCACCTAGGAGCAAGGCTCTAAGCAAGGCTCTCCTTTCCTAACAGTGAAGTATTGAACCCCACTATAAAGTCTGGTCAAGACAGTTGTACACACACTGTTGAGGTCCTTTACTCTTGGAAAAGTAATCCCTTTGAAGAAAAGCTAGAGGCAGCTGTTCACACACAAAAAACTGTATCCTGGATAGCCAGTGGTCTCCATCCGTATCAGCTCTGATTTCAGCATTAGAGAGAAGAGAAGCTTACACTTCCTCATACTTGATGAGCTGTAGGTAGCTCCTTGTGCTCAAGAGGTATTTGGCTGCCTGTTCTGGAACATCCAAGTCTGACCAGGAATTTTCAGCAAACCTACTTTTCACCTTTGGTTCCTCGGGACTTGTCAGCTAGGGGTCAGGTGCTAGCATGTAACCACCCAGCTCCTGGTTTTGTTCTAAATACATCTTTGTCTGCTGTTCTGATCGTGCTTCCCAGGCTGCATGACCCCTGCAAAGCCAACAGGATTAAAAAGCAGGAGGGAAAATAAATAAATAAATAAAAGTCAGTAAAGTACGTGAAAGTAGCTTGGATTACAAATGGAGTGCGTACATGATAGCCAAGTTTTACCTCGTGTCATAGCAAATCAGGACAGGCTGCGTTTTAAACATTTCCTGATGGCTGGAAGTAGTAAGGACCCAGCACCGCCAAGGTCTCTGCTCGGAACTGCCTGCGGCTGATGTGCGAGACCTGCGTCTGGCGGTGCTGCTAGAGCAGTCCCGGTGTCCTAAAGCACGGGGATCGGGTTTGCCGTAAAAATAACGGTACATGAAATCACACACGCACACAGAGCAGAACTTACCCTACCCTCACCAACACCGTAATATTTAATTTTCAAGAAAAATTATAGGACTTCCCTAAGCTTCCAAAACTAGTAAAAACTTTGTTAATTCCCTTTTAACTTAAAATAGCAAATGCAATAAACCGATGCTTTTATTATAAAAAGTTTACTCTCCAGCTGAGCGCTCGAGTGCCAAGTTCCATCCAGAATCACACTTTCACAGCCAAATTAGAAACTATAAACTTAGAAACCAGTGTTTTATGGTAGCGTCCTTTGCCAGGCACTTCACTCGAGCTCGGGCTACCAGCTGCTCTAATAAGTGACGGTTATTGAAAAATAATCACACCGGGCTTCTGAAAGCGCTGCTTAAATGAATGAATTTTGCGTATCAGGCACGATAAGGGGATCACGGGCTAAAACTCCCTCTGTCGCTACAGGTGTACTCGACGTTGGAAGGGGGGGGAAATGCTTGGGAGCAGGTCTTGCAAGACTCCGTGCGAGCATAAAAGTTAGCCTGCAGTGTGTTTAAGCTAGCAGCGCGCCTGGCAACTTTTGACAGCTGCAAGTGATGTGGAATCGGTGGCTGATACCTCCACAAAGCGAAATGTCAACTTGCAAGCCGGCGTGTGGAAACGCTTAAGTGCGCAAACAAAGCCGTGAAAACGCGCTGGGGCTCTCCAAACACGGCGCAGCGCTAGGTCTCCTGAGCCCGTGAGTCAGCTTTTCAGGCAGCCGGAATGATTAGGTGGAGATCGCTATCGGGCTAACCACTATTCTTCGCCTACTTTTTTATCTCCTCCACTCGCCACCCGACTATTAAGCTCCAATAAAAATTAGGAGGCGAGGAGCTTTGCTTCCTCGAAACTCGCTTGAAACTCGGCTTTGAATTAAATAAACAGCGCGGGGACCGGCGATGCGCTGCCGGTCGCCCAAAACCCGAGGAACCAGAGGCTGCTCGGGCTGGGTGGCAAAAACTAAAGGTAAACCCGGCGGGATTACCCCGCGGGGTCGGGGAGATGCCCCAAGCCCCCCGCAACAGGTTGAGAAAGCTCTTTGATCTCGCTCGGTGGAATACGGCGCTGGGTTCAGGAATTTCTTGTTCAGCCTCCGTGCGCCAGCGCATCTGCTCGGCTTTTAATTTTATTTATTTTTTATTTTTTCCCCCGATAACAGAGGGAACAATTGCGCCCTTGAATTTGCATGCGTCAGAATTGACAGGTCGAAGGCAAGCAAATCCCATTATACACGAGCGCGTTGTCATTGTATCGATAACGCCGCATTATCAGCGCAATTAACACACTCGCACAACTCCGCGAAGATCACAGCCGAGGCTTAACAAAAACAAAAACAAAACAAAAAAAAAGCAGATAAGGAACTGAACTCCGATAAAGCCTTCGCTCCTTGGCGGGGGGTTTGGAAGGCTGGCCGAAGGCGGGCGCCCCGCACCGCCCCGCGTCGCTCCGCACCTGGGCGAGGACCGCGGCTGGCCCCGGCCGGGGCTCGGGGAGCTGAGCCCAGACTGGCTCCAGGCGGAGCTGATAAGAGTTTGCAGCACTTGGTGCAAAGCTCTCGAAAACAGATTACCGAAGAAGACCTCCCTTAGCCGCAGGAGCCGTTTGTTGGAAGGAGCGTGCGGGCACGGTCTGGTAGCCAGCGGCTCCCGGGAAGGTTAGGTGGGGAACAAGCGCTTTGGAAAGGAGACCTTCAAATGTGGCGTTGGTTTGCAAGTGGATAAACACGCGTGAGCCCCTATAGAGCCATTTGCAGGTTTCACTCTGGGAAAGAATCGCGTAAAATAATTTGGGACTGGTAAATTCTGGTACCGCTTTCACCAGAAGCACACAGATGCGGCCACGGGGCTGGGAATGGCGACATTTTATTTCTTGAAGACGGCAGCCCATGAGTGGAGGCATCTCCCCTGCCTCGAGTTCTGCAAGCCCTCGCCTAATTCAGGCTCGGGTCGCTTGTGCACGACTCAGCGGGGACCCGCGAGGTGCTTCTTGTGCTCTCCTCGGGGTTCCAACCGCAGGGCCGGCGGCCAGGGCCCCCCGAGGGCTCACCGAGCGGCCAGTGAGGGCACGGGCTGGCCTTGGGGCCGCGTCGAGCGTCTTGGGGAGCATCTGCCCCGACAGCGCTGCCCGAGTGGGGCCGGGGAGAGGAGCGGGGATGGAGCCGGCCCTGCCGAGCCCCCCGGGGGCTTGTCCCCCCGTTTATCACGGCGGCCGGGGACTTGATGAAGGCAGCTCTCGCTTTCCGTCGAGTTGGAGCGGTTCAGGCGCTTTCCCAGCGGCGCAGAAAGCGGGGTGGAAGTTGATTATGCCGGCATCTGGTCTATGCAAAGGGAGCCGCGGGATGAGCAGCCTCCTCCTACAAGCAAAACGCAGTAATGCCACATTCGAGTGGGCGAAATATGGAATCGCCTCCCTGACCAAAGCAGGGGGTTATGCAGAAGGAAACGCCGGTTTCTCCTCTCCAGGCGGGGAGGTGCCGGCCGATGTGCTGACAGCCTGACCCCCGGGCCAGGGGCACCCCACGGGCTGCTGCCCCCCTCGGTGCGGCTCCCACCTCCTCCAGATATCATCTCCCCGCCGAGCCAGCTGTCTTCATCGGGCCGCTTTTGACAACAGACTGCAACTTTTTTCTCTTTTTTTGTCACGGCTAAACGGATTGCCGGGGGTCACACGTTGGCAAGGTGGATTTGGAGATTGAACTGAGTAGAGGGAGTAGTGAGCGGGTGGTGAGGCACGGGGAGGGGGAGAGGAGCTGCCCGGTACTGTACTTGAGGGCAGCCCAGCACTCCAGGCGGGACTCGGGGGGGGCGCTGAGGAGCTCCGGGAAGCCCGGCGGGAGCCCGGGGCGGGCAGGAGCCGGAGGGGACAGCGGGGACAGAGGGCCGCCAGCCCCCGGCTGAGGGCGAGGAGCGGCCCCGGGGAGCCCGGGCGCGGAGCGGGCGTTGGGCACCGCTCGGCGCGAGCCGTTGGGCACCACACGGCGGGCGGTGCGCAGCGCGCAGGCGCGGGGCCACCCCTCCCCTCCCCAACCTGCTGGGGAGTCGAGGGGGCGTGGTCATACTGGTATGATCACGCCCTCGTCCTCAAGGCCACGCCCCCTCCCGGCGCGGCGGCCCCGCCCCGACGGCGGGCACGGGGAGCGCGGTGCCGCGGTGCTGCGGCGGGGGGGAAGAGGAGGAGGAGGAGGAAGGACAGGAGGAGGAGGAAGGACAGACAGGAGGAGGGGGCGGCGGGACCCGGCGCGGACCTCACCCCCCGCCCGGTTCCCCGGCCGGCGGAGACCGCCGAGCATTTTAATTGGGAGCCCCCCCTTCCTCCTCCTCCTCCTCCTCCTCCTCCTCGCCCTCGCCCTGCCTCCCTCCCTCCGCCCCCCGCCGCTCCCGCCCGCCCCGCCGCCCCTCCGAGTCGGCGGCGGCCAAGAAAACCCAGAGAGACCCGGCGGCTCCCGGAGAAGGGGGAGCGCGGGCGAGCAGCGCGCCGGAGCCGCCCGCGTGAAACTTGGCGAAGTTTGCCCGCCGCCGGAGGAGGAGGAGGAGGAGGAGGAAGAAGAAGAAGAGGAGGAGGAGGAGGAAGAGCCCGGCGGCGAGTATGAGCGAGGAGCCGGCGGCTCGCCGCGCCCCCGCGGGCGGAGCGGGGCGGCTGTGAGCGGAGCCGTCCGCGGCCCGCGCCCCCGGGGCCCCCCGCAGCGCCCGGGCCG